>NC_056747.1:292537437-292652437 GCF_019279795.1 Protopterus annectens | reverse complement strand
CCACACTTGTAGGTTCCCTTTCTCCTTCTATCCTTTGTTGACACAGTGCTTTTATTTTCCAACAGATTCTTTATAGTTAAGGAATTTTTAAACACTACCTTGGGTATTCTATTGGTTCCTAGATCTAGTTCTGTTAATTCCATGAACCTATCCCATTCCTTATTAAAAATCCTTCTTATTTTGTTATTAAATGTATTATATTCTAAGATTAAAGCTAAGTCAAAGTTTTCTTGTTGATTTACTTTGCTAGGTTCACTTAAATTGTCTGTTACTTTCCCTTTTTTAATAATAGGTGCAAATCTGTCTTCTCTTCCTAAGGAAACTTCTTTTCTTATTTCCTTAATCAGTTTGCTTGGATAGCCTCTTTCTTGGAACATACTCGACAATAAATCACATTCCAAGAGGAAGTCATGATTCTTACTTGTCATTTTACTTCCTCTTACAAACTGCCCTTTTATTATGTTCTTCTTTACATGTATAGGATGGGCACTGTCGAAATGGAGAAAAGAATTACAATATGTAGTTTTTCTGTATATTTTGGTTTCTAAATGTCCATGTTCCTTATATATTTCCAAGTCCAGATATTGCACCGAATTGTATGTTACTTTCCAAGTAAATTTTAAAAAACTACTAGTGTTATTCAAATATACCAAAAACTCCTGAAGTTTATCTTCTCCCCCATTCCAAAAAATAATAATGTCATCTAAAAACAGACGATAGACTGACATAAATGGTTTATATTTACTTTCCAACACACATTTTTCCTCCCATTTTGATAAAACCAAGTTAGCATATGTGGGGGCGCATGCCGCGCCCATTGCCACTCCTTGGGTCTGTCTAAAAAATTCCCCATTGAAATATAGAAAATTATTGTATAAAATTAATTCCATTAACCATTTGCTTACTATCTTGTCATTATGTGTTATATTCATATTTTCAAAAATTACTTCCTCAAATATCTCTAAGCCTTCCTCATGGGGTATAGATGGAAACAGGTCTATTACGTCTATAGTAACAAATATGAGCCCCTCAATTTCAATCGTGTCTCCCAAGGTATATAATAGGTCCCATGAATCTTTTAAAATTTGTACTTTATGTAGCCAAGTGTTTTTAGTTTTTATATCTACGAACTTGGCTAAAGAATTAGTTTTAGACCCGTTAGCTGCCACTATTGGTCTCAAAGGGGGATCACTTTCGTTTTTGTGTATTTTGGGGATCCCAAAGATGGGCAGGTATCTTAGGCTTGTCTACTTTTAAGAAATTGTAAGTCTCCAGGTCAATTAGTCCTTCCACCATCATATCATATAAATTTGTGTCAATTCTATTGTAGGCTATATTAATCTCATTTTTTGACACAGGCTCATATTTGTTCTCATCCCACAAGATTTTATACATTCTAGTATCATACTCTATATTTTCCATAATCACGATTCCTCCCCCTTTGTCCGGCTTCATAACCCTTATATTTCTGTCTGCCTTTAAACTGTTCAAAATCTCTTTTTCTTTTTGATTTAAGTTATTATCATAAGACACCCTTTTGAAATCAACTTTTCTAATTTCTTTCTCAATTACTCTTTCTAGGTTTTTTAATTGAGGGTGCAAGGGAGGGTTATAAGTAGATTTGCGTCTTAAAGAGGGTTCGTTGTCCTTTACCTGTTTGTGAAACATGGTTTTAAAATTGACTTTCCTCAAAAATATTTTTAGGTCCAACAGTGTTTTCACCACATTTCCTTTGGTGTTTGGAATAAATTTTAAACCTTTGGAGAGTAAGCTAAAATGTCCTTCTTCTAATTGCATTGAGCTAAAGTTATAAATGTTGAAAAAATTAAAAGTCCATTTGTTTCCTTCATTAGTGATGTTACTTATGGGGGGGTGGGAGTTGTGTGGGGTAACCAGGGGATTCAATAGTAATGATTCCCCCTCCCCCTCCCTCTCCCTCTTCTCCCCCCTCTCCAAAAAATTCCTTCCCTTTCTCCATATTTATTGAAAATTCTCTCTGACCTCCTAAGGGGGGGAAATTCTTCTTCATTTAAACAGTTTTCTTGGTGTGTCTCTAAATTATCAATAGGTTCCCTAACCTCTCTGTTGTTTACTCTATCTATATTACCTCCACCTCTGTTTCTGAGGTGCGGGTTGGGGTAACATGTGTTGCATTTGTATTCATTCAAATCACGTTCCATCTTTTTGTATTTCCTCTGAATTAATTCATCTATATTTGTATCAATTTCCTTTCTCATGCTAAAATATTTTGCTTTCTCTTCTTCTATGGTAAATAATAAATCATTAGTTATAATTGTATCTAGTTTTTCAATTTCACCTAATAATTCTTCCTGTACCCGATTGTTTTCTTTAATCATCAATTTCAACATTTCAAGTCCACTTCTGTTGAATAAATCTAACAGTTCTAGATGGAAGTTGGACCCATTAATCACATTATTAGGGTATTTATAAAAGCGTAGGCCTTTAGGTACAATTTCTTGGGTTATACATTCTTTAAGGTATGTATTTTCCACATTAAGTATTTGATATTTATTCATTAATTTATGCAAACTGTTGATATTATCTTTGTATGCAAAATCGTTGGTGTTAACAGCATTATAATTCTCTTTTTTGTCAAATATGATTTGTCTTTTTAACCAACAGTTCAACTCCTTGACAGGAGAAACAGTACCTTTGTTTTGGTCTGTGCCATGTCCAGGATTTATGCGTTTGTCTTTAGGTTTAGCAGCAGGAACTTCCCTTCGACTCGTTTCCTTAAGCAGGCCAGGGGTATCTGCTGCATTGAAACTACTGCCTTCGTCGATCTCCTCTAAGTTGATAGCTTTTCGCCCATTACAGGTTTCGTTCCCTGTTGTTTCAGTTACTTTCCTCTTCTTGTTACACGACCCTTCGGTCCCGAAAGCACCATTTCCATTGTTCGAATTTTGTACTGCCAGTAAAGATGAAGCTACCGGCGTGAGCAGGTTGATCAACTCAGTAAGCTGTCCGACCAGCTTACGTGTCAGCCCCAGGTCTTCCTGTTGTGAATTAACAGGGACTTCCTGTATCTCCATAGCGCAAAGTCAAAAACTCCAAAAACAAGTAGTACAAAGCGCCACTCAACTCGAAACCCAAAAGATATAGAAATCCAGGAAGATGGTTGGATCACCACAAGTTTATTGTTCCACAAAGCACATAGAGCAAACTGGCACAAAAATTTGCTCTATGTGCTTTGTGGAACAATAAACTTGTGGTGAGCCAACCATCTTCCTGGATTTCTATATCTTTTGGGTTTAGGTATAACACGTAACTACTGGTATACATGTGGCCCCATAGGATATGCATTCACATATCCCTGTTTGGCCTGCAATATAACCACTGGTACGGAGGTGCCATGGCCACATACCACACACTAGATATTGACATACATCTGTACAACATCCCACTGCTCTGACATACATGACTGTTATGGTGGCCCGGCAACGGTACATCTGGCAAGTATCTGGACATTACATCTCACTGGGTAAGTACACTAAGGTGCTAGGCATGTAACAAAGCACTGTGCAGGCTACAGGCAGACTGGCTCAACACTGGCCTACATTTCCTATGGGGGAATGCACATGCACCTGCACATATAGCAGGCTCTACAGGCATGCCACAGCACAGAGTAACATACACCTGTGTGAAAGTGCATAACCACAACCAATGTGAACGCAGCCACAGCTACATATGACATGCTAGTGTATTATTACAGTATATGGACTATCTGTTCAACACCAACCTCATATGTGTCACTCGCACACTAACCCTACATATATGGGCCACTGCACAGTGTGGTCCGATTCCTGTCTGCGACATGGGACATGTGCATGTATGGCCCTACAAACATGTAAGCCAATGGGGTAACATACAGTGGAGCAGCATGTAACATCAGATAGAACAAGACCAAGAACAATGACATCTACCACAGTCTGTACACAGGCCAAGATACATATTAACAATACACACACTTGCAACAATCACCATAAGTACACAGACCTCAGTACTGTACACACAACCACATAATGTCCAGGTTATGACATCATATATAACCCCTACTATACATTACATGTGTAGCAGTCTGATATCTCACTGGCTTGTTATCAGATATGATGTCACTAATTATGGTGAAAACAGTACATATGCACCCCTTACTGCATGACATATGTACAAAGATTGACAGGGTTCTGGCTGGAGGCACATACACAGGGGCAATATTGACATGTTGCTGTGATAACCTCATACATTTACTGTTGTAACAGGGCTTGTTGCACCATATGTCCTATAAGGGATATAAAGTCAGTAACTCTCACAGCTGTCGCCATCTACAGACTGCATTCCTCACACTACCCTCTGCAATTCACAGATAGGTGCTTTGTGGGTAACACCTGCAACAAAAGGCACCACACACTGGCCAGTCTGCAGATGGCCCTGCAGATGGGTGTTCCCTCATAAACATAGCACTGACATGGCAGGTATGAAAACATGTAGGAAAGCCATATCCACACACACCCTGTTAAACCAACATTACTCCAAATGCAGTATAGCAACGCTTAGTCTGTAGTCAGGTTAGGCGCATCCCCCTCCTGTGTGTTGGCCTGTTTCCACAGTGTATGTTGTTTGAGGTAAACCCCAATCCATCTGAGATGCTCTTTGCCAAACAACAGATAGAGTTCCTGCTCACAGTGAATGAAAGGCCCAACATCAACATGATGCTCCTAGATACTGGTGTGTGTTTACATGCAATTGGCTATGGGAATGTTACCACAGCTGTTCCACATGCAATCAGCTAGAGGAGGGCTACAATTCATGCAGAGGCCATCAGCTGAATCTGAGCATCACATAAAATACACATGCTGCTACCTAAGTAAAGCAGGTGTACATCTCCACATCCACCAGAGAGGGAGTGAGAGGCAGACAGAGGCACAGAAAAGCCAGGGAGGAGTGGGAGAGTAAAACTTAAGCATGTTTGTATCATAGACCTAGCAGTACAGGGTATCAAACCCCTGACGACTATGTAGTGCTATCACATATCCATGCAGTTAATGGATGCGCCACATAGGTTACATGTTGGGGAGCCCTCAGAACGTATATGTGATGGTGACTGACATCTGCAATAGAGATATGGTAGCTATGTGGTAGGTGTAGTACAAGTGCCTGTCTGCATGCACAGGTGTCAGTGTCAGCACTGCCACACTCTCAAAGGGACACACACACACACACACACACACACACACACACACACACACACACACACACACACACACACACATTGACACACTTGGCAGGGCCAGGAATGCACCTCATCACTAGTGGGATTGCCACAACACAGTACTGTGCAGTTATCACATGCACCACCTGCACAGTACTGTGCAGGTATCGCATGCACCACGGGTCATATGGAGGTTGTATGTGCAAAGGGTATGTGGAGGTGTCTGACATCAAACAGCATGCTTCAGTATGGCAATTGGGGTTGTAGTGAATGTGAATGTGGTCATATGCATCATACACCACACACACAGACATGGGTGCCAGTACTGACATGCATAGGTGCACTGCTTCAAGGGTGTGTTGTGGTTGACTGTGCCAGATGGCTATACAAGGCTAGGTGATAGGTATACCTTGGCATCAGGCAACATGACAATGGTCTGCATTGTGGCTCAGGGGTGTAGTTTCTGGAGTTGCCCACACCGGTGGGTATTGTATTCACCATCCAGTCACCTGGGTGACTATTGCATGTGACCAACGCTGTGCATTGGTTGCCATGTATGTGTTCCTTAGTCCATGATATAGTTAGTGTCTGGGATGTGCACACCTCCCACATGCATGTAAAGTGACATGTAGAACTGTACCTGGCGTGTCTGGCCAATGTTGTGTACACAGATTATCATCAGATGTGCCAGTCCTGGCATCATGTGGTGGGAGCTGTTACTGGACAGCAGGTTGACCCTGCACCTACATTGATAGCATGATACCGGTATTCAGTATCTCATTGGCATCTGGCTATACAGGGCTTGTGTTTTAGGCATGGTATGTCCTTTGTGGGTCACATTTGATGGCATCACAGGTGTTGCAGGTGTCCAGTGGGGAACATGGGGGAGGTTGCACTTTTGGCATGTACATGCCTATTGGACTGATGGACAGGGTGCCATGCCCTCTGTAGCCCACTGCAATCACACCATGGTTACTATCAGTGGGCAATATGCAAGGTACTACCAACATAGTGGCTATTGCCTAGACAAGTGTGTGTGTGTGTGTGTATGTGTGTGTGTATGAGACATGGGTTGAGAATGTTCCTTGGGTAATGCAAGGGTTGCTAACATTGTTCAGCTTGCATTGATGTCACATATAGGGGTATGGATTTGCATGCCAGCCTCTCTGCTATGTCACATCTGTCATCCCTGTACAGTGGGCATTGTGATATATACTTGGTGCACCATATAAGAAGTTTGCAAAACCCACTCCACGTTGAGTCCAGTTGTTACACATTCACAACCACTGCCACACAGAATACGAATGACAGACAGACAGACAGACACACACACACACACACACACACACACACACACACACACACACACACACACACACACACACACACACACACACACACACACACACCTGTCATGTCTGGGATTAGAACTCCTACCTAACTAATATATTACACTACAGCACTATGCCGTTATAGGACATGCCATGCAGATTACTGGAGTACTCCTTCCTAAAGGTATATTTCACAGTGAATGATGACAGCAGGATTGCCAAAGTAGGGCATTTGAATTGTACTGAGTATGAATAGCCTAAAATGCATTGCTCCCTACACAGACATAGACACACAAAATATCCACAACAGTCATGTGTGGGAATAGAGCCCTTACCAGAGTTCTATATCACACTACAGCATGATGCTGTTATAACATGCACCACGGAGATTGCCAGAGTGCCCCTTCCGCAAAGGTGTATTTCACAGCGAATTACATCAGCAGGATTGCCAGAGTAGGGCATTTGAATTGTACTGAGTGTGACTAGCCTAAAATGCATTGCTCTAAACACACACACACACACACACACACACACACACACACACACACACACACACACACACACACACACACACAAAATTGCCAAGTCTGGGATTAGAACTCCTACCTAACTATTTTTTCACACTACAGCAGTATGCAGTTATGGGATGCGCTACAGAGATTACAGGGCTATACCCTTCCCAGAGGCGTATTTCTAGGTGGATGATATCAGCAGCCTTGCCAAAGCAGAGCATTTGAATTGTAGGGAGTGTGACTACCCTAAAAAGCATTGCTCTCTACACAGAGACAGACACACACACACACACACACACACACACACAGACACACAATTGCCAAGTCTGGGATTAGAACTCCTACCTATTTTATTACACTACAGCAGTACACAGTTATAGGACACGCCATGGAGATTACTGGGCTACAACTTCCCCAAAGGTGTATTTCACAGTGGATGACCTCAGCAGGCTTGTCATAATAGGGCTATGGGGAGGCAGTGTGTGTACATGAGCCATAATCCATTCATCTAGAGGTTGACACACCACATGCAGGCACACACAGGGTCATATTTCACATATTTCACAGCTATGTGTATACAGCTGTTAGATGACTACTTCCGTTTACAGTCATGTTGCACAGCTAACACTTGCACCACATAGTCTGTAATGCTGACAGATACCGGTGGCTATTATCTACAGTGAGTGACATCTGAACCTCATGTGGTTGTGGCCGTTTGGTTGTGTGCTGGGTGGGACAGGCCTGGATGGCTCCTTGTTGCATTCACTCTCTTCCACACATCTATGTACATCTACCTTGGGCTTATTCTAGTGTGGTGTCCTTAGATACATGTCTATATTCCTATCCACTGTGTGTGCAAAGCATGAGTGGTGCATACTGAGGAGTGTCTGCACTAACATCTGCGACTGCCAGATATGTCTGGACCACTGGTGTTTGCAGACATGGCCTTCATTTGTTTGTGTGTAAGCATGCCCAAATGACCTTTCAGTATGTTGCTGACTGACATTGCCTACATTTCTCTAAGTGTGTGAGCATGCCCAGTATGCCCGTCTGTATTGAATGTGTGGATAGAGTCCAGGTAGTTTGTACTGCAGTGCAGACCTTTGTGTTGTACACCTACAGGTAGCATACTGTTTCTGCAGGGTATCCATCAATCATTTGGCAGTATGTGGGCAAACTGTGCAGGGGATAGTGTGTAGTGTAGGTGATTGTGTCTGTGCTGCTTCAGCTGCATGGTGTTGCTGCTAGCAGAGATATTCAGACATGTGCTGTTATACACAGTGATGTTTTCTGCCCTCATGTACTGTCAGGTGAACAGTCTTGCTCACAGTGATGGCTTGGGGGACAAGGGTGACTGCAGCTGTGCCTGCTATTGTAGACAGACACCTACTTATTCATGGTAAGTTATACCATTTTGGAGGGGGAGCTGCAGACACTTGGTGCTGGGTTTGTGTATCCGGTTCAGCACCTTGGCACAGTACTGGCAGAGGATCCCATACTTGTACGCCCATCAGCATGACAGTATGGGCTTATCTTGCTATGGCAATGCCTCACGGCTGTACAGATTCACACAAGTCACCCAGGGGCAGGGGCCATGAGTCAGGACATATACCCTATTGCGGTGTTCTGAATAAATATTAGGGGGGGGTATTCAGAGCAGAAACAG
This sequence comes from Protopterus annectens, assembly GCF_019279795.1. Lineage (NCBI taxonomy): Eukaryota > Metazoa > Chordata > Ceratodontiformes > Protopteridae > Protopterus > Protopterus annectens. Next base: position 292,643,698 of record NC_056747.1, on the reverse strand, counting down.
GTAGTACATTGTTTAATCCTGTTTCAAGCAGGATTGCACAGTGAGCTATGTGGTCAAGTGTTTATCCACCCATGTATGTGTTTGCAGCCAGGGATAGTGTGTGCACACAGCTTGGTGTCAGACCCTGCACATTCCATGCTGCCCATGCTCCCCTCCACCCTGCTGTTATTAAAACCTCTTCCATACATTATGCATACATTCTCTTATACTTTCCCTAAGGGTATTGCCCCATTACAGGTGTGTGTTAGTGTTGGTCCACAGTTAATGCAGTGGGACATGGTGGACATGTTACTGTGGTTTGTCCACATGGCCTTGCATATGGCTTATTTGGGGTGTGTTATGTTGTTATTTGGGTGTCCGTGACATAACATGCATTGACAGTATGTGTAGGAGATAGGCATTTGGCAAACACCTGTGGGGCATTAGGTGTTGCTGCATGCCAGATGTGGCAGGTCATTGCATTCTGCCAGTCCTACAGTCCCAGACCACCATACAGTATATTCCCCTGGGGTGACAGGGTAGGTGTGATAGGTGTTCATGCCAATACCTCCTAACAGTCTTGCTCAGGTGGTGTGGATGCTGGCAGGGTACTACCTACAGCTAGAGACACACCTGCATGGGACACCTGCACTGCATGCTGCAGTCTTCCACTATTGCCATATACAGGTAGGATCTTACTGTACATTCCCCACAGCAGGGATATGACCAGAGAGGTGCCTGTGGATGGTGTTTGCATGAGCTGGGTGCATGTATGATATGGACACTACATGCATCTGACACACAGATATGCATTGGGCATTCCAGTTATGCTTGCATGTGCAGGTACATCAGCTGTTTTCCAATACATCAGTCCTACTTCCTTTGTGATTTGTGAGTGTTTGGGCAGACAACACCAGTATCCCCCACTACAGGACCAAATAATTTGATGCATACCTGTATGTACTTTTCCAAGGGTGTGTCCATTTTACAGTGACACATTATATACTGTATGTCTGGGGTAGTTTCCCCTGTGTACTGCTTGTATATGTTGACCAACAGCCATGCCATGTCAGTCTTTCAGATGTTGACACATATTAGTACCATACATTTGCAATGGCTTACTGCTACCTTGTGTTATACTGATGGGTATTGTGTATGGCACTGCAGTTGTGAGGACTTGTCCCTGTCATCAGTGGTAGTGGGCAATGGCCACCAGGCTTACCTCAACATGCATACATACCGACCACTCTCATACGATATGGGACACACACCAACCTAACACACATATACCTGCATATTGTGCAGATGCTAGAACCTATCCTGCTACCTTGGCCACCTCTGTGCATCTGTGCTCCATTGGTATTAGACCTACACATACATGTTATTACATTTCTACATAGGGTTGTGGGGGGGCACACCTGACTGTTATGATGTGTGTACATCACATGGGGGGGCACACCAGACCATTACTACATCATTAAGTAGGGTTGGTGGGAGCACACCTGTCTGTTTCTGCATTCCTACACAGGATTGGGGGGCGCACACCTGACTGTTACTACATTTCTACGTAGGATGGGGGGGCACACCTGACTATTTCTACATTTTTACACAGGATTGGGGGGGCACACCTGACTGTTATTGCATTTCTACGTAGGATGGGGGGGCACATCTGACACCTGCACACATTTGCTATGACTGCACTGGTATGTCAGGTACTCCATTTCATTCGGTATTCTAACCTATCATGCTGACTAGATGCATACCAGTGTACTACATATCTTAGCTTTGATTTACCTACATATTAGTTTCTGACTTCCTACCCTTCGGAACTAACATCCCACTGCCTGACCTGCTGTGGTCTGTCTGTTTAGGGGGTTACCCATAGACATAATTCAGAGGACATAGCACAGCCTTTGTTTGTGTTTGCCTACTCCTGTCCTGCTGGCTGTGACTGTTGTTGGGTATGTGAACCCCCATGACTGGCATGTGTGTGTCACTTAAATTGTGGGTGTTCCAGTATTGAGGGTGGTGCTGCAGGGCTGCCTGTGTCTGATGCACATAGTACACTCCCTACACATGGTTGAGCACAGGTAGTGTCATGTTTGGCATCCCTTTTACTGTATGTATGTGAGAGTCAGAGAGAAGTGTTATTCCCTGGGTCCCTCCTGTGTCAGTGTATGTGCTATGCGTTGCCTCTTTGCCAAGGCCAGGGCATACTGGGCATGCCGCCTCCTGCCTACTGGGGCAGGATCAGGTTGTTCCTCTTCCGAGTCTTGCTGTGCCTGTGCATGCCTTGGCAATGGTGGGGGGCTGTGTGGCCCTGCCCCATGCTGTTCCTGCTGAAGCTATCTCCGCAAGATCATATTGTGCAGCATGGCACATATGATGACAATTTGGGTAAATGTAGCTGGTAAGTACTGCAGGCTCCACTGGATGTGTCCAGGCATCGGAACCATGACTTGAGCATCCCAAACATACGCTCTATTATAAGTCTGGTCTGTGTGTGTGCATCATTATAGTGTTCTTGTTCAGGTGTGTGTGCATTTCTGATGGGTGTCATCAGGCACGGCTCCAGTGTGTATCCAGCATCCCCCATTAGGTGACCGTGAGAGATGTCCCCATTGACAAATCTCTGGTACAGCTGCATCGGATGCCAGATTTGGGAATTGTGATAGCTTCCAGGGCAGTCAGCACACACATTTAGTATTATGCCCTGGGCATTGCACACGACCTGGCAGCTGATGGAGGGGAAGCCCTTGCTGTTGATGTAGACCCTACCCCACTCACCGGGTGGTGCTTTGATGCATATGTGCATGCAGTCTATAGCACCTGCTACCTCAGTGTATTCTGCTATTTGGTGGAACAGTTGCATATTGCTGACCAACGCCTCACAGGTGTTGGGGAAATATACATGCTCACCGACATGTGCTGACATGGCATCCAAGAACTGGTGGAGTACTCTGGATGCAGATGCTTCTGAGATTCCCATCATATCCCCAGTTGGCCTTTGGAAGGTACCTGTAGCTAGTATTCTTAGGCCTACACATACCTTGCTATCCACTGGGATTGATTCCACTCTGTTAGTTCTGTGTGTTGGGCGTGGCCGGCACAGCTCAACAGTTTACTGTAGGAGGTCCCTGTCCACCCTATAGCACTCCACTATCTCCAGCTCATGTAGCCCCTGGTAGGTTACCCTGGGTCTGTACACTCTTCTCCGTCTCCTCACTGTGGGTTGGTCGACAGCATTCACATCCTCACCACCCTCAGCCTCTTCCACAAGTTGTTGTATGATAGCTATTGCAGCCCCTATCATTTTGTTGTTTTGATTGTTAAAAGTTCTCCGCTTGTATACACCGGTGGTGGAGTGTGGGAAAAACCAGAGGGGAAGGTGTTTGCATAGTTTATAGTAGTGTTCTGGGCTGGGATGCTGCCTGTGTAATTGGCTGATTCTGATACATTTCACCTGCCAGCTATGCTAGTTCTCCTTGATTACCTTCCTACTGCTGTTTTCCCTTCCCATTGTCTTCCTGTTTAAGACCGGGGCGCACCACACAAACAGAGTGCTCAAATGTGCACAGTGCTGTTATTTCCTGGTTTAACTTTTTTTTTCCTTTAAAACCCAGTGGTGTGTGGCTCGCACACATGCTTAGGCAATGTAAAGAGTGCTAGGCAGATTCAGACGCACCCTTGCTTAGCTGTGCTAAGCTAGAAGCAAACCTGAGCCACAGGGCTCCAATCCACTTACAGTATGCCTAACACCCCCCATGATGTCAGCTAACTCCTAGGCTTGCACTAAGCTATTCCTACTCTTACACTGTTGGGACCTGACTAGCATGCTGGGGAAAACTGGGATTCACTATAATTCCCCTCATTTGCATAGGATTGCCTGCTAATGCATAGTTACATGTCTCACACTGAGCCTCCCCCCTTAGCAACCACTACTCACTGGCCATGTGGTCTTCTGCCTGCCATTGATTTGCATGGCATTATAGTGATTTTAGTTAGAATGCTTATTTTCAGTTTATTTTATTATTTTCCCCTCGATCCTGTTTGTGCGCTGCTGCCCTACACTTAAACAGCCGAGATCACCTAAAAAAATTTTTTTTTTTATTTTTTATGTTGTTTGCAATGCCAATGGCCTTATACTTGGCCATTGGCATGCTTCCTGACTGATATGCAGCCTTTATTTGGAGCTGTCACGACTCCGTTTTGGATTTTGCAGAAATGTACTCTGTTATTACATTTCTTCAGATTGCACTAGTCCTGCACGGCCGGTTTCAAGTTTCCTGGATCACAAATTCACCTCATTTGCATGGATTTCTCCTGCAAATGGGGTGATTTGCATACAGGGGCTTAGTCCGTGCAGGACTAGTGCAGGAATGCTCGTGCACGCCCCTGCAGGCTGTTCCTGGATCGCACTGCAGACATATTGCCTGCTAGAGCTCCTGCACTAATCCTGCATTCCACGCAGGGCATACAGAATTCGGAGGTGAGTTTTTTTTGCCTTCATTGTCTAACATTTTCAGCTGCTCTCTCTCTCTCTCTAACCAGTCAGTTTAAGATCTTTCTGTAGTTGTGAATTATATCAGTTTGTTTTACTTCCATACCCAGTGTAGTCGCTTCTGAATTATACTTTTATTAGTAGCTATATGATGGCTATTCACACAAAAAATGAATCACATAAACGATGGGATACTATCAAGCAATGCCCTTTACTTGTAGTAAAACTGTATTACCACACAGAAGAGCCACTCATCACTTTCTGCAACAGATGTATGACTCTTTGACTGAAAATAACATATTCAGTGTAAGGAAAATCAGATTGTGACAAAAACACTGGGCCTTCATTAACTGTTTGCTAGATTTATAAGTTGAGTCAGGTTTATAAATTCATAAAACCCTTTTTCTACTTTTCTTGTCCATTTTAACATGGATCCATGTGATGATATGGAGAATGACAAAAACATCACTTTGGCCAGATAACTTAGCATTGGTGGAATGGTTGTGATCAGTAGCCCCCAAACAACCTTCTCATAGTTGTCTATCTCTGTGTTACCTGATATAAATCCACTCCTTTAACAGCAGCACTTCAGGTAATAGCTTCGCATACATGTGCTGATAAATCTGATTTAGACTGCAAATACTCCCCCAAAATGATGTTCACAGTCATTTAAACATAAGATATAAATAAATGTTGCCTATTTCTGGTTGTTTCCCATCACTGATGTGCCCACTTTGTCTTCATGTAAATGTATAGTTCTGCAGTGTAAATCTGGTCATGGCTACATAGTACTTACAGTATACTAGGAAATTATTTTTACATAAAATAACTCCACTGAATGGTAATGTATAAACAATGTAGCACTTACTTGTACAATCAGGTTAGCTTGAGTAAACTCAAACTACAAAAAATGATTTTTCTGACTGAAAAAAATAAACATCAGTTTCAAGAGTTTCTATGCAATAATGCCTCAAATGTAATATAAATATTTGTTAGGTAAGTTAAATTCTGTGCACAAGACAATTACTCCTCAAAATGATATCAGTAAATATGTAAAAAGCAGTTTTGTATTTCTGATGAAAAGTAATAGTTCCATATGGGAACCTGACTGTCATTTTTGCAAGGCGCTATTAGTAGAAACAATGGCAGCTTTGTACTATATGAGCAGTGTACTAACTCTTCACCTAAGTCAGGTCAGCTCATAAAATTTATTAAACAAAACTGAAACACCAAGGCAGTATTTCCTGACCGAAATAATTACATAGAAATAGACCGGATTCATATAGGTGCACTTAGTCTAACCTTTGAGTGAACAGATAACACAAACATTGTGGTAGGGCTATTCCTGAATTCATAAAGTGTACACAGTGTAGCCTTTATGAATCAAGTCTAATGTTTCCATCATTTGGTTATTATGAACTATGAAGATGATGGGAGTATTCAATGAATTTCACCACAGCACTACTAGTACTTGACTGGTGAATTCTAAATAGTGTTTAGATGCTAAGTTTTTCAGAAACATGAAAGGATTGCCTTATGCAAATAAGTTGCTAATGAGTTTTTGCTCATTTCTGAATCTGGCACTTAACACAGTTATTCCAAATGGTGTTTAACTGTTTCCTCATTATAGGTACTTACATATGGACGCATACAAAAATACACATTCACCTGGATACCAGGATAGTTATGCACGATCTCATGAACCCATACAGTCCCACACATGCGTGCACACATCCTTGCAATACCTTTTCCAACTGAGTTGATGTTATCATAGACAGCAATGGGAGGTACACACTACAAAAAATGGTGCAAATTCCCATTCTGCTTTGAAATAGTATGGTAGAGCTTGTCTCTAAACAGCTGTATCACTATAGTTTGATTGGTGTACGGCTGTGGAGAAAAGCACATGGTTTATTTATATTAACCATGCCCCGACTGCTGCATTTGTAAGTGGTGACATCCAATAAGATCAGTGTAGCACTCTTGATGAAGTCTATATACTGTTGTAGGACTACAGCAGTCTTTGAATTGCTCCCACATAGCTCACTGTGCAATCCTGCTTGAAACAGGATTAAACAATGTACTACGTGTTTCTGCTCTGAATACCCCCCCCTAATATTTATTCAGAATACCGTGTTTCTACTAATACCATCTTAACAGAATAATTTAAATATCAACTGCAATGAGAAAGGTGTATGGGGCAGGATTTTCTTGAGCTGACACAAGGCTCTGTCATTACTATATACCTCTAATAGCAAGTGCACAGAGATATGAAATCAGAACTATACTGATCTGATAATGGGAAGGTATGTTTTATATAACTTGTAGTGTATGCAGAGGAACAGAAACGCAGGGTGTTTTTCTACTACTACTGCTATTGCATTTGCAAAATAAATTATTTCCTTTGGTACTTCAACCTCATAAACATGACTGGTGTTAGGAGGGTGGCCTAATGGTTAAGGTGTTAGACTTACAAACCCAAGGTGCAGGGTTTGAGTCTCGCAAGGGATAATTGGCTAGGCTTAAAATGGCTTGCAAGGGCAGTTAGCCTAATACTAACCTATAACCTGTGATATTTAACAAAGTCAAACACATCCTCAAATTGTGTGATAAAACATGGCATAATTGTAAATGTAACCCTGTACAGATTCCTGAGCCAAATATACCTCATTATGCAACCTAGGCAAGCAATCCATTCACAGACAAAAAAAAAAAAAAACGCTACCAAAACAATCAAACTTTACTTTTAGCCAAACCCAAAAAAATCTGAAGTAGAATGAACCTGTTGACTGGTTGAAAAACTCAATACAACTCCAGTCCCCTGAACCCCTCTAACACCACCACAAACAAACTCTGATGTGCTTACTTTTTCTCAATGAGTTCAGCAACCTGACACATCATCATCATCAATGACACAAACCTACTGCCCCCACAGCTACCATTTCCCCCTTTGCATTTCTCTATTGTACTTCAAAAAGATTAGAACCAAAAAGAGAGAGAAACACAAATGAATCATATACAAATAGATACTCTCCCAGGCTCAGATAACCTAACCCCTTGGTTCAGTCACCATTGTACCAACTTTGTCTCAAACCCTCTCAATCACATATACAACCTTTCTTAAGATTATGCTTCAGATATTGAATCCTGTTCTAAAACTACCCAAGTCAACTACTGCTTCGCTATACCATTCTATGTCAATACTTCCCACTTTAGGTAAAATACTAGAAAAATTATCAACAAACAAATTACTGCTTATTTACATCAATATCATCTTCTATTCAATAAGCAACATGGATTCAGGCCTGGGCACAGCACCATAACAACTCTCTAGTTCTTCACAGATGACATCCTAGTTGTCCTTAATGACATCACAAAAGCCTTTGATTTAATTGATCATAACTTAATATTTGACAAATTAACTGAAATAAGCATTAGTGGTAGTATAAAACCTTGGTTTGTAGATTTCCTTACTAATAGATCCTTCAAGGTGAAAGCAGGCACCACTACGTCTGAAACAGCTCTTCTTTAAAAAAAAGTGGTTTCCCAGTGTTCCACTTTAGCTCTTCTGATATTTTCCATATTTATCAACAAACTCCCATTGGATCACCCTCATAGGTTCATAGGTGTGTACTAGGCTAATGGCCCTGGAGCCTTTACAAGCCTAGCCCATAGGATTACCCTGACATCATACCACCTGACCATAGTTCCTAGTGCCTCTATCGAGTAGAGCCATTGGAGTGATCCCCGGGGTGAATTTTCTATTTCCCATCCACTCAAGATTCCTCTTGAAGAGGGCCAATGAGGTGCTCTGCTTGACATGTATGGGAAGTCTATTTCATAGCATAAGCAGTCTCTGGATTATGAACCTGTCCCTCCAGCATGTTCTGTTGATTGTGGTAATGAGGTTGAGGTATCTGGAGTGTGTGGTTTGGTGGGATTGGGATTTCTTTAGATGTAGCATTTCTAACAGAGCTAGGTCATACATTGCTTTGTATGTCAAGCAGAGATCGCCTCTAAGTAGGTGATATGAGACAGAGAAAAGTTGGAGTTTTTTTGTCTGTCCATATAGGACAAATGTTTAAGGCCTAGGATCCTCTTTGTGAAGTACTTTTTTGGCCTCTCCATTTGTTGCAGGTGTCTAGTGAGGTACATGCCAAATGGGGCATTGTACTTGATGATTGGCCTAATGAGGGAAGAGTAGAGGGAGACAATGACCTCTTTCTTCCTGGATTCAAAACCCTTAGTAATGAGATGTGCCACGTAGAAGGACTTTCTGACCACAGTGGCAATGTGGTGGTCAAAAGAGAGGTTGCTGTCAACCTCTATTCCTAGATCACTTATAATGCCTTCTTTCAGTGGACTACCATCGATGTGGTAATTCAAGGGAACTGGGTTTTTTCCCAAGGGGGATGACGGCACATTTTTTGGCATTGAGCTTATGGCCATGGTTCTGGCACCAGTCATTAGTCTCATTGAGGCTTTTCTGTAGGATGTCAACATCACTTGGGGAGTTAACAATAGCTCCCAACTTGCAATTGTCTGTGAACTTTGTCAGCCAGAGTCCCATTGTGTTGGCCTGGACTTCAGAGAAGTAGATACCAAGCAGGAGAGGACCCAGGACCGAACCCTGTGAGACTCCACTCGTGACTGGTTGACAGTCTGACTTGGAGTTAACTACTTTCACACTGTGGGTTCTATCTGTGAGCCAGCCTCAGATACTTCATATTCTGTAAACAGATGACACAGTCATCTAAAGGTCAAACAATTTGATTCTGTAATAAACTCTGCTCCAATATGACTTCCAAGCCCTGAACCAGTGGCTAATAGGACAGAAACATGTACTCACTCTCTCAAAAGCAATGCTCTATGGAACCAATGAAAACAATAGCAAAAGCACGCAGCTTCCTTAATAATAAAGATATTAATATTACCATAGAAACTAACACATCCTTCAAATACCTTGACATTTGCCTAGACCAATCTCTTCAACTACACATTCAAACACACACACAAAAAGATCAGCACACTACTATTCTGGGCAAACAAGCTTTCACCTCTTCTCTCCAAGCCAAAGCTGCTTTAGGCAAAGAAATACTCTTTATCTCAACTCTAATACAGAATTCCCATAATAGCTGCAGCCTCAAAGAAAAATGCCACCGCCTTGCAAACCATATCCAGTAAAATCTTCCAATTCATGACTCCCCCATTAATGAATACCACTGCCTAACTCTTGCTAAAGCTAAATGGTCCCAGTACATTTGAGAAACAATCTCCTACTAGGATTGCTAATTCACAAAGCCCTTTCTCTTGAAACATCATCTCCTCTCACTCAAACATTTCACCAAACTCCCACATATACTCTCAGGGGTATCTCTCAATCTCAACCCACCCTACTAACTCAAAAAACTAAATGCCATTGCACTGACCATGCATTGTTCATCCTAGCACCTAAACTATTGGTCTCCATTCCACTATGAGAAATCCAAATGTACCCTGACTGAAGACAACAACTCAAGGAACACTTAACCCAAACAAAGGGCAGCTACACTCACTCAGGTAACATTAAATGAACCCTGCAGCTCTCTCACACCCCATTACCCTTTTTTCATCCTTCGTTATCCTGTCTTTTCACCTCCCTCACTTGCTGTTGCTCATTCATCCTACCCCCCTCTTATTTGCATCTCTCACACTTCTCTCCTTTCCTCTACTCCCTCTGCATGCCTCTCTGTCCATTTCTTTGACTTCTCCATTTGGTATCCTTTCTTGCAACTATTATATCTCGCTTCTTCTATTGTCTTCATACTCTTCTGTATAATAATATGCTGCCTTCCCTGTAGCATCAACCATCTCAGTCATTATGGCTACATCCTATCTAGAAAGCTCTGCTAAATGTATTGACTTTGTAAACTGTTTCTGGAACTGAATGTTGTAGCATATTTTTCCATCTGTAAATATGTTTTATATCATATGTTTTGTTCTTTTATGTGATTCTATTTACATGGACTGTGCCTGCAACTGGATCATTGAGATCAGTTCTCTATTCCGGAAACCAAAATATAAATAAATAAATCAAGGCCATGTTAGTTGTGCTTTAGCAGCATTTTACTAAGTGTACAGTAGTTATGGGGTCACAGTGTGGTACCTATACACAATTGCCCTACAGCCTAGTACAGTTGCACATGGCAGCAGTTTTTTGACCGATATGAATATTTTGAACCAGATTTGGGATGACAGTTCTAAATTCAATGCCACTGTTGTACCTGTCAAGCAGCATAATAATACACATAGCCAGGGAAGTAAGAAAAGGATCGAGGTATGAAAGAATGCTCATTCCCAATACATTTTGCATAATATTATACTTCAAATGTGCCAAATGATGATGTTTTCATTTGCCAGCTGCCTCATTTATACTTTCTCATTTATTCACAAATCATCTCTGATCACTATTGTTGCAGCTCACTCTTAGTGAAAGTCAAATTTTAGTGTGGAAAAATGCTTGTTTTAGAATGTTCCCTAAAAGTGGGACAGAGCAGGGTTTTGAATATCTTCATAAATTAAAAATGGACATTAAAGCCTGGCTTTGTGGTGCAGAGGGATGGGGTCCTACTGAGACCCAGATGATGGGGTTTGATTAGTAACTTTAATATTGGAGGAACTAGGCAGGGATGGAGAAGCATGCTGGGGCATAGCAAGCTTGCCTTTCCTGGTCGTGGGTAGTGGGACATTTCTGGAGCACATTAGGAAGTACTATTTCTCTGGTGGAAACTGAGGAAACCCCTTCCCATGGTTGAGAGGAGGGGGTTGGGACTACTAGTGCAGAGAGCTTAGTGCATGCCCCTCTCTAGCTTCAGACGCTGGGCATTCACAGGGATGGTAGAGCAGAAATAAGAAAACCTTGAAGAACCCCTTAATTGCCGTCTCAATGACCGCCCTTGCCGCTGTGATGGGAAATAAATGGGCTGATGGCTGACAGAACATAGAAGAAAGAGTGATTAAAAAAAGACAGTAAAAGACAATAACCCAGCTTTGGCATAAACATTGTCATGCTTGCTGAAGACATCAGTATGCTGATTAAAAACTTGAAAAGATCAGTTGCAGTCTGATTTAGAACAAAATGTACTAACATTTTAATTTATGAGCCAGACTTACCTGTCATATTGATGAAATGCAGCTAAACTATTTTTAAGATGCTTGATGGCGACTTATAGTTTGAAGTGGTTGAATTTAGTTAAACATCTGGACAAAGTTGAACAGCTCAATGCATACTTCAATCATTTGTAGGGAACACAATGACAAGCAGTGAGCAGCACACAGATGCATGAAGTGGAAAGAACGTAAAAAAAATCATAGGCTTACATACTAAGTTTGGACATTTACTGAACATTTCCATTTAGTAAATTAGCTTGCTTTTTTCTGTTTTTGTGTTGGCAAGTAATTTTTCATCTGAACTGTATTAGAAACAGATTCCACTTTTGGCTCACTGATGCTTTATTAGCTGAAATAAAAAATAACACAGTGGGATACAAGGGCAGGAAATTATGTTGTATACTTCAGTGAGCTAGTGGTATACACTGTGTAGTTGGTTCTGACTTAACAGACAACACAAGCATAACTCGCGCCTTCTTTCTTCTAATTTTAGTTTTCCTACTGATTATCTTGCAGCCTTAAATATCGAGGGGCATTTGTAAAGTCTATTACTAAGTGTTGACTACATGTACACTTAATGTAATCTTTGAGTGACTAGAAAGCTCAAAAAAATGTGTCCAGGGTGTTCTTGAATACAGATCTTGTACACTTAGTATAGGCGTTAATGAATCTGGCCCCACATGTTTATTTTCAATATTAAGCCTTCATGAAATAATACTTAACTGACAAGGTATCGTTACATGAGGGTGATCTGTTGATGCTGTAAGCATAGAAGTACAGGCACTTGTAAAAAAACAATGGATGTGAGCAACTGTGAGAAAAGCAAACTCTTGTATTTTCTCTTTCAATGCTGCCCATACAATGAAGCCATAGCAGAAGATATCAGCTATGAACATTTAAGAAGCCGCCTTTTTAAGATCTCACTGCCATGTAGATCATTGTGATACATTTAACTTTGGTACATTACATCTGTGACGTTTTTGCACTACTTCAATGTGATGTATCAGGAGATGCAGGGTGGTGTAGACCACCTACAAAAATGTAACACACTGTGTTAGCTAGTTTAGTTAGTAGGCAAGTAGGGTAGTGGGATAATATGGTAGGGAAGCCAGGCTTCAGTGAATCCCACTTCAGTAAGAACCAGTAACAGTACCATTTTGGTAATCTGGTTAATACCAGAGTTCTTGAAATCATAGTTGAAACAAATGTTAACTCAAGATAGTATGTTCAAACAGCACAACTGAGTTCAAGAGATCACAGTTTTCAAGCAAATGGAATTAAGTGTGTGTGTGTGTGTGTGTGTGTGTGTGTGTGTGTGTGTGTGTGTGTATGTCTGTATGTGTGATATATAATGGGTCTGGGGTCTGGCTATGTTTGGTGACAGCCTTCCTGGGTGTTACGTTTTGTCACTAGGAAAGCTGCTGACAGAACAATGCGTGACCGACATAATAAAAAGTTGGACAACATGCGCTGTCTCTGGTATTGTGTCATTTCCAAGTCGGTGTTTATATAAGTTGCAGTGGTTGTAGGGGTTGCAGAGAGGCTTGCCCCACCACATGCATGTAAACAAAGCTATAGACAATTTAGAGGTCAATAATCCACCTACCACATATCTTTGGAATGGGAAAGGAACTGGAGCACCCAGAGAAAACCCCAACCAGACACAGGGAGGGCATAAAAACTCCACACAGAAGGCACCCAAACTAAGAACTGAACCAGAAAAGTTCTTGTTAGGTGACAGTGCTGCCTAATGTTAATCTGTCACCATATATGATATAAATATATGTATATATACACACACACACACACACATAAATACATATGTGTGTGTGTACTTGAAATAACGGAAAACAGTCGACTGGCATAATGTCTGTCAAAAATGCTGACTTATGGGGTTAATGGAGTGAGAGATATTTATGATATGTTATCTTGAATATATATATATTTTTTTTCATGTTTGATGGCTCCTTTAAATAGCTATTTAAGCCCGTTTTTTCAAGCATGAGTAGTACGGCACTGATGAGAAGGCGAAACCTGTATGCAAAACATGGCCTAGTGCTGTGAGCTTGTTTTCTTACATTGCTGCTGATGTCTGCTTATTAAATTTATTATTCATTTTTGGATCCTTCTGTTATTTGTTATCGGATTTACATACTGATTTTCAGCAGAGCATTATTTGAGTGCTGATTAATTGCTGGGGGAGTTTGATATATGTATGTATATGCATATATATGTGTGTGTATGGATTCACTTCAGAAGCTCGAAATACTGAAATTTCGAATTTCAGTATCTCGAGCCCAAGAAATCGAAGCCACAAAGCAACGAAAAGTAAAAACCGTGAAATTCAAAACCTCAAATACCGGAAGTTTTGAATTTTGCGGTTTTACTATACACACAAACACACCATCCACCACACAAACACACACACAATCACTGTACTACATGAAAGCAGGGGGGCAAGCCCACCTGCATCCCCCACACCCCCCTACTTAAATATTCTCACTCCGAGGTCGCACCACATACAAACACAGACAAAACACCACCACACAAGTTACCTTCTCTTTGCACACACATATCACAGCAACAAAACACACTGACACACACCACAGCCCCTACCCAAACCCCTTAACACACACACTTGTCTGAATACATAACCACAGCGAAACCTTAGAAGTACGAAATTCAAAACCTCCGGTATTCGAGGTTTTGAATTTTGCACTTCTAAACTTTCGCTATTATGTGGATTCAGCTTCTTGGGCTCAAAATACTGAAATTCGACATTTCAGTATTTCAAGCTTCTGAAGGGAACCCGCGCGTGTGTGTGTGTGTGTGTGTGTGTGTGTGTATATATGTATATGTATGTATGTATGTATGTATATATATATATATATATATATATATATATATATATATATATATATATACATATATATATATATATATATATATATATATATATATATATATACATACATATATCAATTTGTATAAAAATACACAGGTGTGTATATATATCTGTATATAGTCATTCACACAAACACACACACAGTCACCTTACATTACATTATACATGATGGATATTTTATATCTGTAGATATTCTCTCCCCCTCTCTGTTATAGATACATACACACACACACACACACACACACATGCACACACACACATTCTCTCTCTCTCTCTCTCTCTCGGTGTAATTTTGTTTAAAATGTTTCTTTTTTATTTGTATTGTTTTAGAGGTTTTGACTGCTGCTGGCAGTGCATGCGCAGTTGTGTTTCAGTGTTTTACAATTTTGACAATGTTTATTTTCACTTTTGTGGATTTAGTGTTTCCACCTCAATCATATGCAATTCGGTATTATGGTAAGTCAACGTTTTGATAGGACTCTGTGTGTATATGCATACACACACAAACACACACACACACACACACACATATATATATATATATGGGATCCATTTACATCAAATTTACGTTTCAACGAAACGTTAATTTGCAAGTGCTCTTCCGCGAAAGTGCATTTTGTCAAAAATACACCTTTATGTGAAGATAAAAATAAAAGAAAAAGAAGAAATAAAAACATGCAGTTTGCATGTAATCTTAGTTGTACATCATCGTTTAGTACTGATGTACAACTAAGCAAACTAGTGCTGAGATCGTGGTACAGTGGGGATAAGGGAATATTCCCTTTTCCCCACTGTAGTGTGATCTCGGAGTGAGGATATTAAAGTAGGGGGTTGTGGGAGGCACACTTGCCCCCCTGCAAATTTTTTTTTTGTGTTTTTTTTGGGGGGGGTGGGTTTAGCTGATCTGGCGACTATACTTCAGAGAAAGTGCAGTTTCGCTGAAGTGGGGATCTACTTTTTCTTTTCTAACAAGTGCAATTTTGATGAAGAAAAGTAGATCTATATATATATATATATATATATATATATATATATATATATATATATATATATATACATATACACACACAGACATATGTAGAGCTAACATCTGGATCCCTAATGTTTTATCAAATGGTAAGTGGTGAAGATAAGTAATGTCATAAGATCATAGGAGGTTACTAGGCTATCGACCCGGAAGTCATTTCATTGCAATGTAATACCATAGATACTCTAGTTAATACTCAGGAGTGTATTTATTAATGACTGCCCATGTCCAGGAGAGTTATGGGCGCAATCCCAGTAAGAATTTACAGTGCCCCATCCACTCATCCAGGTTCCTTTTGAACAGTGTCATAGAGGTGGTCTGATTCACTTGAACTGGCAGCCTATTCCAAAGAGGCGGCTGTTGCTGGGAGACAAATCTGTCCCTCCAGCATGTCCTGTTCAAGTCACATGCCATATCTAGATCCATGGAAAGGGTAGCTCTAGTCCCATTTGATGTACGGATGTGCAGCAAATTCATTAGGTTTGGATCAGAGATCGGTCTGTAAGGCAGACAGAAGTCTCCCCTAAGAAGTCTGTACAATACTCCCGAGTACAGTGAAAGGGATATTAGTCTGTGTAAGGCATGTGCTGGAGTCGCTTCATCTTCTTAGGTAGGAACCTCTATGGTCTCTCTAATTGCTGCAGGTGCTTTGTACAGTATGCGCAGAAAAGGATGTTGCACTCAACTGTGGGCCTGATTAGTGATGAGTATAGAGGGGTTATAACCTCCTTTGCTCTAGAGGTGAAGCCTTTTCTAATTAAGTGAGCTACATAGAAAGCCTTCCTTACTACAGTAGACACATGGTGGTCAAAGTTAAGGTCACAGTCTACTTGTGATTCCAGATCTATTACCACTTCATAGGACATAGGACATTGTTAATTTGGTAGTGTGAAGGGACATTGTTTCTACCAAAGTGAATGATGATGCATTTCTTTGCATTCAGTTTGAGACCGTGACTAAGACACCAGTCATTGGTCTGCATAAGACCCTCCTCAAATATACTGACATCATTTGGGGATTCAATAATTGCACTCAGTTTACAGTCTACAAACTTGATCAGTCACAGCCCCTTAGTTTTGGCCTGAACTTCTGAGAAGTATTTACCAAACAGTTTGGAGCCCAGCACTGACCCTTATGGCACCCTGCTGGTGACAGGTCTGCTGGTTGATGTAGGAGTCTACCACTTTGGTAGTGTATGACTGGTTTTGTGAGCCAGTTGGCAGCCCATCTTACAACAAAGGGGTTTAGATTCAGTTTGGTAAGTTTATCGGTAATGCCTGAGTGTGGGATTGTGTCAAAGGCCTTTGCCAAGTCGAGGTATGATGTGTACAGAGATTTGCCCTTGTCAGTAGCCCTGGTCACATTTTCAAAGAAATCCTCCAGATTTAACAAGCAGGATCTGCCCTTGACAAAGCTGAATTGGGTTGGATCCAGGGTTTGGGGGTCACCTATGTCTTTATTTATGAGATCCATAATGATACATTCCATGGCTTTACAGATAAGGCTGATCAGACTCATGGGTCTATAATTCCCTGGGTTTGTTGCTAACCTGCCTTTGTGGAGGGAAATAACTGTTGCTGTTCTCCATTCCATAGGAACAAAGCCTGTGGTTAGGCTGTATAGGGAACAGGGTACTTAACTATGATGCCAGTTAATGGTTTAGTTTAGAAGACAGTCTGAGATGCTGTCTGTTCTGATATAGGCTATGTTTTTTTGTCTTAGGCAAGGATTTAATCACCTGCTCTTTGGATGTGCAGGGTGGGGGTGGGGGGCAGTTGGGGGCAAGGTTTGTGATAAGTTTGGAAGGGATAAGGGAGTGAAATTTTCACCAAATCTGCCCCCTAGCAGTTTGCTATCTCTGCAGGATCAGTGTGTGTGTGATACTGTTAGCCACTAGTTCGGCACATGCTTGGATCTTACCTTTTAAGCTACATATGTAGCTGTAAAAGGCCTTATGATTATCCTTGGCTGTGACTGCTAAGTTTTTCTCAGTTATCCTTACAGGATTTCACGTGTTGTCTTATTTGCTTGTTGAGGCTGAGGTGGGTGCTTTTCAGTTGTTGGGGCCTTTCCTTAGTTTTGTTAAAAAACAACTTTTTGTGTTTCTAAAGTTTGTTGATGCTGGATTTCCACCAGGGTGGCTTTTTTTTTTTTTTTACTTGGGGTTCTGGCTTTGATTCTTTCTGGAACAGCCGAGTCTGTACACTTATACAAGTGATTGTACAGGGCTTTAGTGTAAGCTTTTGGTGTAGTTACCACTTCCAGCTGGGGGTGGGACTTGGAATGCATTTATACAATCTCCTAGGAGGGCATAGTTTGCTTTTGGTGAAGTTTCTTAGTCTGACATCACCCTTTGTGAGTTCTGGTATTAGTGCTAGTTCGAAGGCAACTGATCTGTGGTCAGATTTAACTAATGAGGGTCTGACAGTTGGGGTGGTGCATCTGTTTGTCATATTATTGAGGGCCAGATCTAGTATGTTTGTTCCTCTTGTTGGAGTTTGAACAATTTGTTCCAGGATATTTGAGTTAACAAAGTCAAGGAACTTTTGCACTAGTGAGTTAGGGTTGATGGTGGGTTAATTGAAATCCCCCATGACCAGAGTGTTTGGCAATATTTGGATTGACTCCTGTATGGTCAAGTAGGCCTCATGCACATCATGATCCATGGAGGGAGATCTATAACTATCTGTGACTTGAATGGGGGTCTTACCCACAGTAATCTGAACATGGAGTAACTCCATGGAATTGTCCAGTCTAACTAGTCAGGAGGTAAATTTATCTGTAATATAGACAGAAACACCACCTCCTTTGGTTCTCACATGTTCATTTTGCAGTCTGAATGTGTATAAGTCATTTTAGCTTTGCAAGGCCAGGGTACTCTCTGAGGCTTTGAACCAGATTTCTGTGACTGCATAGACATCTACATTCTCCAGTGATAGAACTGCTTCCAGGGTGTGCAGTTTTTGGTTTAAGCTTCTAGCATTTAGAAGCATAACCCTTATTTTATTATGGTTGTCAATTTTCAAGTCGGCAGTTTGAAACCTTGCTTAAAAAAGCACTATGGGGAGGCAAGAGCCTTTGCTAGCAGCTGAAAGCCTAACGATGCCAGGTGCAAACCATCTCTGGCAGATCAGCAAGGTTTGTCAACAATGTCATGCCAGACTGACAGAAACTGGATCCCCTTTGAATGGCACCAAAAACTAAGCCAATTATTGAAATTGATCATTTTTTGTTTATACTGCGCATCATTCTAGGTGAGGGTAATATGCTGCTCAAGGCTAGGGACATACCTGCCTGGTACACACATTCACAGATCTCAGTCATGTCTCTCTTCAGATAGTACAGTGAGGTATGTCACAGGTTGTTCACTCCATCATGAGCTATGAGCTAATAAGGGCCCGACAGTTGCAGTGGTGCATCTGTTTGTCGTGTTATTGAGGACCAGATCTGGTATGTATATTCCTCTTGTTGGGGTTTGACTAATTTGTTCCAGGACATTTGAGTTAACAAAGTCAAGGAACAGAGTCATAATGGTACTTGTTGCCAAGAGACCTGAGTGCATGACAAATCTTGGCACCGGACAGTCAGCTGACTGTGACTTTCTCCTTATCTAACCTGTTGAGTGGGACATACGTGTGTCTCACTATGGAATGATAAGGAAATATGATTTCTCAGTACTACGCCTTATGGGCTTGATAGGAGAGACACTGTTGTTGTGTGTCTTGGGCGCTGTGGTAACTGTTTTAATTGTAGCAGTATTTTGTTTTGGAGATTTTTGATGTTTCGGCAAGTTTTTTGGGAGAACCTCCATGTATGTTGATTTATGTGTTGCATGCGTACTATGTGCATGAGTAGTGGTTGGTGAGTTGACAACGTCATACGTGTTACTGTTTTGAGTGCAAGAGAGCAGGGATTCAAGATTCTTGGTGTAGATACATCTCTCACACTATGTACTAGAGTGAGTTATTAGTTGAGGGTTGTCAGTGTATGTGAGGCAGTTGCTACACAGCCTCAAGAGACCCAAGTCAACAAGGCTGGCAGGAGAAACAAGGGTAGTCCAACTGTCCATAATGCTAGGTTTGAAGAGCTGTTCTCACAAAGGGGTGCTTTCAGGAATGATCTAGGCGGTGCTCTCTAGATGGGTATTTTTGATGGGGTTTTGGGCTTGTGGTTTACTAGGTCACAGCTCACTAGCAATACTTCTTAGACCAGAGATGTACTAAAGATGAGGACTACATTAATTTACTACAGCTGTATCTAAGGGAAAATTTGTCAAAATTATGTGTCCGTCAATGGTGCACAGTTGAGCGGCATTGTGTGCAAACAAGCAGAAACCTGCTCAAATACAGGGCTTAAATGCCAAGAGTGAAAAACTTTTAAAATCTCGAAAGAACCAATGAGGGTGCTTTTACTTCAAGCCCTAGGAAGTTCTTTCTTTCACTTCTGGGTGAAATAAGATGGTGGCTGTTTCTGCAGCAGGAGTTTTGGCTCCTGCTGCTTCAACTATTACTGCTTCTAATTTGACTTCTGATAATGTTTCAATGTCTTTTTCACCTGTATCTTCCTTAGCTGGTTATCAGACTTCTGCTGAAGGTTCTACTGATTTGAAAGATGTGATAATTTGAATTTACTTGACTGGGGTGAGTCTATGGAACTATAAAATTGTTCTCTGACTTCTGCTTCAGTGACTGCTGTTTTAGCTCCCCCAGTGGAGAAGCCAACTACTTCTATTAGTGGTCTAGCTTCTGTTGTCTCTACTGTTTTATCTAAAGCTAAATCCTATGCTGTTGTGGTAAAAACAGCTGTTTCTGCTTCTGGCAGTCAACTTGGGTTTAATGGACAGGCAATGATTGTTTCTAAACCTTTGGTGCATTTAAAATCTGCTTCAGATCAGCCTTTATCATATAAGTCTATTTGGCATTCCATGTTAAAGCCTTTGTCTGTTTCAGTTCAGTCTTTGTGTGCTATTATTCACTGGGGGAGGGATGCTTTTGCTGCTGTTTGTTTTGAAACCCACGTCTGCTTCTGCTTTTATCTCCACTTTTTCGAAGCATAATTCTCAGAAGCCTTGGTCTGGCTACGTGTTAACTGAAGTAGATATTAATTATAAGCATATTATTATTTTATATTTTCATTCTATTTTTTACTGAGGCTCATGTTAGAGAGTTTTTGCTGTCATTTTGTGCAGATATTTTGTTTTCTTTGAACAAGTCTTTTGACACTGATGCTAGTGGCATTTGGGATGCGGCTTGGGTGGCCTTACATGTGCTAGATACTGGAGTTTCCCATTTGCCTGGTGTTTTTTTTTTTTTTTTTTTATGGGCTGGTCAGAAAAATATTTTGAGATATGCAGGACAGTGTAAATTATGCCTCTTTTGCAGTGACTTCTCACATTTGGTTCCTGCATGTCCTTCTAGGAGATGTACTTGTTGTGGGTCATTTGTCCCCAGTGGTGTCATTTGTCTTTATGTTCACATGGGGACTCTGGTTGTCCTGCTGTACCCCCTGCATCTTCTACTAAAGCTGAGGTCACTACTGTTTTGCCTGCTACTGGCTCTGAGCCGGCTTCTAGTGTTGTGCCTGGTGATGTTTCTTTGCAGCTGCGGATCCCATTCCTGACCCACCACCACCTTTACCAGCTTTAGTTCCTGTAACTCCTTCTGGGGATTCCAAGGTGGGTTCTTTGCCTATTAGCTTACCAGGCCCTGTAGTTACTGGCCTTTCTACTGGTATTCCCCTTTCACCTGTTATTTATATTGTTCCCACAGGGACTGAAATGTTAGACTCCAGTAGGAGGTTGCATGGGGTGTTTGATTCTTCTTCTACTGATGCCAGTACTAAGGTGTTGGGCTCTTCAGAGGGTGTTTGTTGTGTGGCAGATGTTAGATCTGATCTGCCTGAGACCCAGTCAGAAATTTCAGTTTCCAAAAGGAGGTATTTAAGGCTTAAACTCACTACAAGGGCTTTGGGTGATGGTTTTAGTTTGGTTACTGATGGCTGACCTGCCTGTTTTTTTTTTTTTTTTTAATATAAACAGTATGGTGTCTTTATCTAGGCATTTGACTGTGTGTTCTTGGGTTTCTTCCCTTTCTTCTGATATTTGTTTGTTAGATGTGGGCAAAAATGTCCTCTGCTTCTTGCTTGGAATGGGAAGTTTTTTTATCTGGGGGGGGGGGGTTGGTCTTTGGAGACTGATCTTGTGGTTCTGTACCATATGTCTGTGGTGGTTAGGGATGTTGTCCATGTTTTACCTGGTAGGGCATTGGTGGTGGATTTATTGTGTAGACATTCTTTTATACATTTTGTTATTGTCTGTGTCTTTGTTCCTGTAGCTGAACACCATTTATTGTTTCAGCTCTTACTGCCTTATTTTCTTCTTGACTGTCCCATTCTTTTTTTTTTGGGGGGGGGGGGCTTTAATTGTAGTGTTATACCACTGGATTCTACACCTAAGCAAGACTCCAGTGTTCATTGTTCCAAGGACATTTTATGCCTGGCCTCCATTACTGTGTGCAGCCCTGATGCTTTTACTTATTTTCATAGCACTGCATGCATCCGTATTGATTGTTTTTTGTTCTTCCACCTTTGCTGTAGTTTCTTCTTTGTCTTTTGTACCCTTTCCTGACCACCGTGCTTTGTCATTTTTCCTTTGGTGTTTCCTCTGTTTTATCTAAGGGTAGAGGTTGGCTAGATGTACTGCTCCCTTGATTTTTACTCCTGCTTGGCAGGAGGTTGTTTCTGAATTATGGGCTGATCATTTCACACTATTGCATTTCTTTCCTTCTCTGTGCTCATGGTGGTTGACCTTTAATGAGGAGCTTGTTGCTTGTTATAATTTTTGTCTAGTCTTATTATTTTTAGTTTAAACAGTTGATGCATGTTGATTTTCAATCTGCTGGGCATCAGGACCCTGCTAGTGCTGTTCAGCGTGTTCATGAGCTGCATTTGCACAATATTGCTTGGGTCAAGTTAGTTCTTTGGAACTTGGCTCACTCCTTTAAGGGTAAGGGGTGAAGAATTTCTTCCTTATGTGGGCATCTGTATGCTTAGGACAGAGACCTTTACTGATAGTTTGCTAACTTCTTCTGGTGGTGATGTTACTAAGGAAGGTATTTTGCATGAAGTTAATTTTTATTCGTGTTCCTTGTATGGTGGTAAGGTTTCTCCTGTTTTTAATGTATCTATTACCTTGTTTGATGTTAGTTGAGTCATCTCTTTTTTTTTAAGGTTGATTATGCCCCAGGGTGGGATGAACTATGAACTTTCATATAATTTTTACCACTCTTTCTGATGTCATTGTCAGTACTAGTTCAGTGGTTTAATGAGTGGTTTTCTAATGGTTTTTCCCATCCTGACTTTTTGCGCATTGCCCTTAAGTTCCTCTGGGAGAAGGGTGACTACAAGGTCTTATCCACCTGACACCCTATTTCCTTGTGCAACACTGATTGCAAGTTGTTTTGTAAAATTTTACAGTTGTGCCTCTGTATATATATATATATATATATATATATATATATATATATATATATATATATATATATATATATATATATATATATATCTATATTGCAGTTGAGCTTTTGCTCTGATGTCCTTATTTCATCTGTCCCACAGTGCATACCCTGTCACACATCTCAGACATTTCGGTCATTGCCTTTGGTTTCCTCAGTTGCTCTGCCTTCACTGACACGTTTCAGTACCGTACACTAGTACTGGTTGCAACACTTCTGTTTTGTACACCTTATTTTTCAGCTTCTTTGGCATTCTTTTTGTCTCGCACTACCCCTGAAACACTGTGCTGGGTATATGCAGCCCCCTGTTTGTAGCTCTGACCTCCTCACTGAGAATCCTCAACCACCCCTCCCAGGTACTTGAAACTGTTACCCTTCTCCACTATTTTTCCCTCTATATCAGTTTTTAGCTTCTTCCGGTTACCTCCATTTACTGCCACAAAGATCAGTATTAGGCACCTGTTAGTCAACATGTTATAAACAAACTACATTCTGCCTCCCACATCACTAGCATAGTTCAATATGCTGATAAGTCACCTTATATTTGTAACCCCATCTCCAATGCTACTTCTGGACATCGCCCAAAATTTTCATTGCTATTGAAAACTGGCTAAAAGTTGCAAATCTAGTTTTAAATTCTAAAAAGACCAAACTTATGTTCTTCAGACCCAAAGAATACAAACATGAAGCACAACCTTTCAGAATCTCATCCAGAGACGCAAAAATTTAAACTGTACCTAAATTACTTCTGGGTATCCAAATTGATAATAACTTTAAATTGGACCAACATATATTGCAAGCCATAAAAAAACTCTGCTCCCTTTATAGAACCAAACACTACCTGACAGATGATGTAGAACGAATGCTAACATCTACCTAGCTTCTTCTATCCCTACTATATGTCTCTCCTATTCTTACAAACCTAAATAGCATATTTAACAGCTAAAATATCCACGTTACAATAAAGTAACAAAATTGGCTGCCACCCTAATGTATATTGCTCATCATTGTAGAACCTTGAAATAGCACAGGTGGCTTGAGCTACCCAACTGTGTAACATACTCGCAGCTTACTTCTGCACCCGGTACTGAACATGCACCAAAATATGTCCAGATGATAAACTGCAACACTTCTCTTTTCAATAGATTCTTAGAAATCACAACTGTCTAATAACTTGAACAGGCAACTTGCTGTACTCTCATTACGTATCTAAACTCTGGAACACCATCCCAGCATACCTAAAACCGATTATTAAGCTTTCTACCTTTAAGCCCTTACTAAAACACCTAAAACCACATGTGGTTGTGCACATGCACCTCACCTAGGTAACTCCATTCTCCTTTATCATCTCATATGCCCTATACCCCCTATCCCTTTCTAACCTCTAGTCACTTCTTTGCAATAAACCTCTCTACCACTTCTCAGTTACCTTCTTATCTTAATATCCACTTTAGATTTCAACTTCTTTCTGCCCTTCCCACTGTATTTTTAAACAATCCACCACTCAGAACCAGGTTCTATGTCAGTAAGTACCCTAGTATTCTTACCCCCCACTATCCTTGACTTATCAGCTATACAATGCTCTCGCCCTCCTTTATCTGTAGCTATTATCAATCTACCGACTAATGTTTCCACTCCTTACCTCAATTTTATTCATTTCTAGCATCTGTATTGTAACCTTTCTTACCCATGTCTTGGAAGTCATATGTAATTTCTGCTTGTCACAAACATTGTACATCTATGTAATGTACTAAAAAAAATGTATTTTGTCATAAGCATTTTCAATGTATTTGCTGGAGATTTTCTCCTTGGGCCGCCTCTGAAAGTGGGCTTTGCCTACTTGGACTTGGCTAGTCAACAAAAATGCACAAATAAATAACTCTAAAGTTCCCAGTCACTCCCTAAACTTAAATTCCCCTATTGTTTCTAACTTCCCTCCTGCTCCCTAAACCTCAAAGTCCCCTTCTGCTCTCTATTCATAAATTCTTCTCCTGCTCCTTGCCCTTAAAACTCTTCTCCCGCTTGCCAACTGTAAAACTTCTAGCTCATCCTAGATTTCCCCTCCCACTGACTAAACTTAAATTCCTTTTGCAATTGCTGCCTTAATCTACGCTCCCACCCCTCCTTTCCCTCAGTACGTCTGCTGTACTTACCTCAGTCAAGCTCTATACGTTCTGATTACGTGCTGCAGCAGCTTGCACAAACTCGTATTTGACTTTGAATGGCAGCCTGTAGAAGCTACAAGATGCTCAAGTCCTTGTATGAGAGACAGTGGTCTTTGCGTGCTTGTAGTAGAACTATATAAATATGTATAATGTCTTGCAAGAAATGCACATCCGTAAATCTAATGTTTGGCACTCTGAATTATTAAAAACTAACAAAAACAAAAGGAAATAGAAACTGTATGCCCTTTATTAAAACAATTTAGCACTTAAGTCAGTAACAAACAATGACTTCTTCAGAATAACTGAAACACCATCAGTTGGCTTTAATATGCATATGTAAAACCACATGACCAACTGCAATAAAGATTTAATAAGTTAGTTAAGTTAAAGTAACAATGAATTATATTAAAATGAGATTGAATTCTGCAAGTTGTAATACTGAGACATGCGTATAGAGACCAAAAAAAGAAAAAAAAAAAAACAGTATTTGAAAACAAACCTGTACAAGAGATCTGTGGAAAAGTCCAGACAAAAAATAAATGTGAAAATTGATTTTGGATACAAGTGCATATAGCCATAATACACAAAATCTAAAGTAAAAAGAAATATAATATAAACTCAGTTTTTAATTTCAGGACACTGCTAACCGAGACTGCCTCATTAAGCTCTGGTGGAACTGCAACATCAGTCAGTACCTCAGTCAGTCTACGTACCGTTACAAGCCTGGCCAATAAACCATATTCAGAAAACACAAGACTGGATGGGCAGCATCAAATTCTCTCATGGCCTATTAGCTAGCTTACTATGACGATTGTAATGGTAGTGCTCTGGTTGACATGAAGTGAGGAATGGTTTTTCCAGATGCTGGAGAGAGAGTGGGATATGAATGTATCATGCCATTATGTCTTATTAATACTTTATAAGGTCATAACTCTATAGATAGTCAATGGCCACTAAATCTTATGTCCATTCACAAATTATCAACACTCTCCCACAGGCCGCACCTGCTTTCTACAGACTGGCCCTACCAGCCAGGCTCTTACTAGTCACAACCATCTCTTTCCTCAAGCACTCTTACTCCCACATCCATTACTCCACTTTTTTTTTTCAAACACCTTTTTTATTATTATTGAATTATCACTTATCCTTTTACTACTCTCCTATGACTTTCTCAGAAATCCATAGTCCTTTGAATCTTTTCTGTTTGTAAATCCTACAACCATCACTATAATTTTAAATCGATTGCTTCTTTAGATGTTTATAAATATTAAATTGTCTTGCTTTATTTGTAACAAATAATTGAAGATAATACTTTATATCCAGTTGTACTATTGTTCTCTTCTGTGGAGATCCTCTACCCGTGACTCTGCTGAAAATAGGCTGTTGCCTAGTCAGACTAACCTAGTCAACAAAAGGAACGAATAAATGAATTTGGGTATACTGATCCAGTCATCTAGGTTATGTTTAAACGAAAATAGGGATTTGCACTGATTAACAATCAGGGGGAAGATGATTTCAGTTCTTTGGGAGGTATTTGGTTATAAACTCATTTCTCCACCATGTTTTATTTCTGTTGGTGAAGATTTGGGTCCCTTACTTAGTATTTCAGATGTTGGATTTGGGGAGATGCAGGAGGTTCAGGAAAATCTGGTCTCTAATTGTACAGTAAACAAGATGGAGATCTCCCCCTAGAAAGCATAGAAGGCAGTAAATATCGGAATAGTGATGCAAACCTCTCTTGGCAGCTCAAAGACATTAGGCCTCTGATCTTTTTGATTAGGAACCTTTGGGGTCTTTTTAATTTTTAATTATGTTTCATGAACTACATTCCCAAAGAGGGCATTGCACTCAGTAAATGGCCTAATCAATGCCGAGTATAAGGGAATTATTCCTTCTTCAGACCTGATATTCCTCTTGTAATTAGCTGTGCTAAAGTGGATTTCCTAGCAACTGTTGTCACACGATGGTCAAAAGAGAGGCCACTATAAATCCCAAGTACCTAGGTCCTTGACTAAATTTCATTTTTTAGTTTTGTCATCTATACGGTTCGAGAGGAGGAGTTGTCTACCAAAACATAATTATACTACACATTGTTAACATTTAGTGTGAGCTCATTTTATTAC
Organism: Protopterus annectens; assembly: GCF_019279795.1. Lineage (NCBI taxonomy): Eukaryota > Metazoa > Chordata > Ceratodontiformes > Protopteridae > Protopterus > Protopterus annectens. The sequence continues at coordinate 292,616,338 of NC_056747.1, read as the reverse complement.
ACCAAGAATTTACTAGGGAAACTGCATTCTGGGTATCCTGGGTGACCTAACAACCCCCAGTTTGCAGTCATCTGCAAACTTTGCTAGTCAGTGGTTTCAGTTCTCTGCTTGGAAATCAGAGATGTAAATGCCAAAAAGGAGAGATCCCAAAATTGATCTGTATGAGATACCACTGGCCAGTTTAATACTTTCTGATGAGGCACTAGCAACTCCCATTGTGTTGACTCCATTTTCCAGTCAGTTTGGTATCTATTTTACTACTTTTGGGTTAATCTTTAAAACCTTTAGCTTTTGTATAATGTCAGCATCAGGAATGGTGTCAAAGGCCTTGGCAGTTCAAGATAAACCACATACAATCCATGTCTATCATATACAGCCTTCAAAAACATTTCAGACACATTCACCAGATAAAACAGACAAGGATCTACCTTTAACAGAACCAAACTGTTGCTGGTCAAATCTAATAAGATTCTTAATACTGTAGTTTGAGGTCAGCTATAATACATTCCATGGTTTTGCTTGTAAGGCTTCTAGGTCTGTAATTATCTGGATCGGTTGTAAGGCCACCCTTAAGGAGGGAATAATCACTGTAGTGTGCTACTCATCATGGCCAAAAACTGTAGCCATGGCTGGCCTTGGGCATAGGCCAGTAAGGCAGCAGCCTAGCGTGCAATTCCAACTGCTTTCTCTTTTTGTAATGTAAATTAGTGGGTGTTCTCAGCACCTGCAGCACCCTACAAGCATGCAGCTGTAGTCTTACTCTCTCAAATCTATGATTTATGCAATGAATCACAGTGCTTTAAAGCTGTACAAAGCTCTATGATTTGTTTTCAAGTTCACAGTGGGTGAGGCCAAGTAGGAAGCCCAGAAAATTTGAAATCAAGGAAGGTAATGGCCACAATAGTGTTAGCTGCTACACTGCACAGGCTACAATAGTGCTAGCTGCTACACCGCAGAGGCCACAGTAGTTTTAGCTGCTACACCGCACAGGCCACAGTAGTGTTAGCTGCTACATCACACAGCATTCTTTCTGTCTTCATGCTCTCTCTCCCTGTTTCTATGTAGATTTATCTGTTAACTCTGGTTTTCTCCAAGATGCCAAAGGCATGCTGTAAGTAAATTTGTATTCCTCCAGTTTGCACGTAGGTAAGTGTGTGTGGTGTGTGGAAAAAAGGTTTGAAAAATGTTGCATTATTTATTTGGCTACTTCCCGGTCTGACATTAGAGGGGTACATGCATGGTGGCTGCCTTTTGATGGTGTGGGATGAGGAAGCATGCTGTACATATGGATGACGTGGGGCAAGAAGGCGTGCTGCATATGTATGATGTGGGGTGAGGAGGTGTGCTGTATGTATGTATGTATTAAAACAGCAAATAGAACTATGACTGCTATCTGTGCCTCACTTTAATCTAATAATACAGAGGGATATACAAGAAAGTGACCTATCCTTTTTGGAGGGGATAGGGAGGCAAGTACTATTCCCAGATAAGATTTTGTGCATCATTGCAAGTATTTCTTAGAGGATCATAGGAGGTTACTAGGCTAATGGCCCTAGAGCCTTTTTAAGCCTAGTCATTCATGCTCCAGTTTTTCTAGTTATCAATGCCCACAGACTAGAATAGCTTTGGTATATGTTTGTGCCTTAGGCCATCTACAAGCTGCCCCTATCCATAAGGGTCACAGGTAACAAGCCAGGAGGGAATTTGTGATTTCTCATCCATTTGTTCAAATTGCATTTGAACAGGCTAAAGGAAGAGCCTGATTCACCTGAATGGGGACACACCCACATTCCCAGTTGGCATCAAGCACCATCTGGTTAAGTGACTTGTCAAGGTCACACATTCAAATGAGACCTGAGGGAATCAAACCCTTTACCACAAGAAGTAAAGATCACAGCCTTAACCATAATCTTAGTTGATTATGAAATGCTGTTTTTGTATCTTTAATCATTAAACCTTCGATGCAAGTGATTTCTTCCTCAGGGAAAAGTGATCGGCTTTCTTTCCTTACCTATTTTTTGTTCAGGCTATTATCAGGTCAAAAGGTTGAAAAATGCACCTTCAGGCATCTATAACTCCATGGCTTCTAGGCGACTAGCAGCCCAAAGATTCCCCTCAGCTTAATTGTTATTTCCTCCACAATTATTATTGCAAAGTCTTAGTAGGCGTTGAAAGGATGCAGGGAAAAGCAGAGGAATAAGACAATTTCTTTCCTTAAGATTGTTCATTCAGGCCGTCATTTGATGACAAAGTTTCTTAAATTGTAGAAGACACCTCAGTGCACCTTTAAACCTCTTAACGTCTGGTGGCTCCAGACCTCTGGCTTCACTTATTTCCACCACCGTTATTAGAATGTGGTCTTGGTCTTGGTCATTGAGTGTATTGTAAGCATGCAACAAAAAAAGCAGAAGGTGGAGTAACAATGAATTTCTTTCCTTAATCAATTTTTTATTGTTCAGGCCTTCACTAGATGAAAAGGTTTAAAATATACTTCAGAACATCTGAAATCCCTGTGGCTAGACCCCCCCCCCCAGATTAATGAAATTGTTTTCACAACAGTTACAAGAGTGTAGCCTTGCCTAGTTATGATGTAATGAATGAATGCAGGAAAAAAAAATGAAAGGTAACAAAAACTGTGAGAAATGGAAGAGAAAAGTAATTTGGATGGTTTGGCTATGCCAGGATGGGTAGGGGTGGGCAGTGGGGAGCACTCTGGAGCTTTTTTGCCAGGGGCACCAGTTCACCTAATGGGAAGCCCTGCTAGTAGTTGAGCTTAGCTTAAACAGTTGAGGGAGTGTGTCTACAAGAGCATGTTTAACACTGTTAATTAAGCAACCAGGTATAGTATGTCCCATGGAGGAAGTATTTTTAGTCTTGGTTATCGCACTCAGTAAATGATCTTTAGAGATAATTCTTTTGGTTGGGGTAAGGGATCAGATGTTGAAGGTTTAGTTCCTTCAACCAAAAACTTGAGGAACCATTGGATCTATAAAGACACAGAAGGTCAAGGAGGTTTCGCTCTTTTGACTTTCTAAAGGCTAGACACAAATCACCACAGGGTACTCTTAAGAGGCTGATACTAGAGAAAGGCCTGCAAGTCTCTTAAGATAACCGAGAGTCTTCAGACTATTGATAATTTTAGTTAGGAATCTCTGTCTCTCACTGAGTAATATGTCTGGATAAGTTTCAGAAGGGGTACTGTACTTTGTTCGAGTCTGAAAATTTAGTAAAAGGAAATTAAGATGACATTGGGTTTAGAAAAGATGTTTTGGAATTTAGATGAGTCAAAATTTATGAACTATTGTGAAGATATGATAGTCCACAGATAAGGAATTATCAAGAGTCCTAGATGCTTTACAGTAATGTGGAAATGTTTTATTTATCAAAAAGTACAGTTGTGTAAAATCTTACCATAACAGTAGATGTCCTTCACTTCACTGCTGCAGTATTCTTAACAGATGGGGATTCCCTGCCCGTTTAAGCTCTAACATTGAGTTAGTCTTCCAAAGACTACTTGTTGCTTTTAAAAGGTATGATGAACATCACTCAAACACTCCTTGCAGAGTGTATTGCATAAAGGTGACATTCAGGCCTACCATAATCAGAACTGAATGCCCCAGTAGGAACACAGTCCAAGAAACCCAAGAGGTGACCTGCACATCCAGAAAGGCAAAAGACTAGGGAGATGAAGGGAAAGGAACGAATACTGCAGTAGTGAAGGCAAGGACATCTATTGTTATGATAAGATTTTACAAAACTATACTATGTCCTTACATTCACTGCTGCAATATTTTTAACAGATGGGACAGTGCCAAAGCTCAAGAGGAAACTTGGGAGGGAGAAGGCACAGAAGAGCACCCTAAAAAGCCATGCAGATTTGCCATAGCAAAACTAGATCTAGCTGTAGAAGTACCATCCAACTTGCAGTGCTTGGTAAAGGTATGCACAGAAGTCCAGGTAGCTGCTTCAAGAATAGAATTTGTATCTAAGTCTTTGAAAAAAGCATCTGAAGAAGCCACAGCTCTAGTAGAATGAGCCTTAACTGAAGAAGGAAGGCTTTTGCTATTAACAGTGTAACAAATGGAAAATAGCCTTAGAAATCCAAGAAATAGTTTGCTTGGAGAGCATGTCCCAAAGACCTAGGATGAAAAGAAATGAATAAATGATCAGATTTTCTAATAGCCTTAGTCTTAACAAAATAAACCCTGAGTTGCCTATGCACATCCAAAGTATGCAGGACCATCTTACTGTCAGATTGCAGAGAGGGGAAGAAGTAAGCAGATTAACAGACTGATTCAGTGATAGCTCATTAACCACCTTAGGTATAAAAAAAGTGTTAGTGCACCGGACACCCTGTCCTCATGAAAGACCAAAAAAGGAGGACAAGCCATAAGGGCCTGCAGCTCAGACACCCATCTGGCAGAAGTAAGAATTAACAAAAGAACAGACTTCCAGGAACAATATATCAAGGAAACTGAAGCAGCAGGCTCAAAAGGAGCCAGAGTCAACTTCTCCAAAACAAAATTAAGATCCCAGGAAGGAGGAACAGGCTTTCTGGGAGCTCTAATATTAAGGACGCCTTTAAGAAATTGTTTACCCTCATCTAAAAGCTAAAGGAAGAGAAAAAGGCAGACAAGCAGAGATAGCTGATAAGTGGGCCTTAATAGCAGTACAGGCCATACCAGCATTGAGCAACTCACACAAAAAAAAGAGAACAGAAGGAGCATCAGCCATAAGTGGGCCCAGGTTATGAGAGAGGGAGACCAAATAGAAAGCCTCTTCCATTTGGATATGTAGGATTTCATAGTAGTAGGTTTCTTGGCCTCCTGCAGGACTTGTAGCATATCCTCAGAAAAAAAGGTGTCTGTGACGAATCAAAATCCTATTGCCCACAGTGTCAGTTGAAAATGGACAGGTGGGGGTGGATGAGTGGTCCCTTTCTTATGTGATTAGATCCACCCTGTGAAGTAACTTGTGGTGATTGCTCCTGGTTAGATGCAGGAGTAGAGGGATCCAGTGCTGTCCCAGCCAAAATGGAGTCACCAACAAGATTTTGGGAGCATCCTGTTGAATCTTGAACAGGACTTTTGGAATGAGAGAAAGGGTAATGAATGCATAAAGAAACATCCCCTTCCAAGAAAATGAGAGAGCATCCACCTTCCATACCAGAGGACCTGGGACTCTGGCACAAAACAGATGAAGTTGTCTGTTCAGAGGGAGGCAAAAAGATCCACTTGAGGAGTATCCCCACTGGTGGATGATGTCCAGAAACATATCCTTGTGAAGCATCCATTTATGAGACTGAGTTAAGAACCTACTGAGAGTGTCTGCCACAAGGTTCTGACTGGAAGGGATATAAACTGTCTGAAGAGTCACTTGATACTTGACAGGAAGATCCCATACCAGGAGTGCCAACCGGCAAAGAAGATAAGCTGTCTTTCCTCCCTGTTGACATACCACATCAGTGTGGTATTGTCTGTAAACATGTAAACACCTTGAGAGGCCCTGGAGAGAAAAGAGGATGGAAGGCCTGAAGAACCAGCAGAACAGCTCTCATCTCTTTCATATTGATGTGCTCCTTCTGCTGATGAGGCAACCACACCCCTTGTACTTTTAGGGAGCCAAATGTCATCCCCCTTCCCATGTCTGAAGCATATGTGAACAATTCGGAAAAGGGGGATGAAAAGAGATCTCTGGATTCAGAGACAACTGCTGAATCCACCAGTGAAGTTCCTGTCTGAGACAAAGAAGACGACGAACTACAAAGCCTAGAGGATGTGCATGTTGGAGCCGCACTGACTTCAGAAACCACTGAAACTTTCTCATGCGAAGCTCTTAGACAAAAAAGACACATTATGGTGGTCTTTATGGGGACTCTATCTCCCACGTTGGCTTTTAACCTTCTCGGATGGCATGTACCCTAAGGAACACAAAAAAGGTAAGAAAAAAGTCCTCAATGGGGCACTTATCTGCAACTGCAATAGAAGTCAGCAAGCAGGCGTAGGTAGTCACTGGAGAATAAAATGCATTCAACTGGCCGAAAATGGACGCAGACAAACAGACCAATGGTAAAAACATATGTTCAGACTAGTGGCAAAGATTTTCTGATTATGGTAGGCCTGAACGTCACCATTATGACCTACCTGCAAGGAGCATTTGAGTGACGTTCTGCATACCTTTTAAAAGCATCAAGTAGTCTTTGGTAGACTGGCTGGACATTCGGGCTTCCAAGACAAGGAATCCCATCTGTTAAGAATACTGTAGCAGTGAATGTAAGACATCAAACTATACTACAATGTAGCATGATTGACCTGTAGCATTAAGGCCACAAATTTTATTAATTTGCCCTGCCTATTTAAGTTGTATACTTCAACATGGTTGCTGGTATTATATGCATACAACAGCCAGAATATTCATATTCAAAGTGGCAGCAGAATCTTTATGACAATGCCAAGCAATAAAAGATATGACCTACTTAATTAGGTTCACGCATCCTTTAAATTCTAGGATGTAAATAAATATGTAGCCATATTTTAGCAACAGGATATAAAGATAAACTGGGAACAACTGCTAACTCATCAAAGTTAAGAACCTGGAAATATTGCCAACTTCCTGCTGTTAGCAACTTTGTTGCAACCTTATGAAGTTTGGTGTTGAAGTGACAACTCAAAGAGCTTAACTGCCAGATTACAGATGTGTAGCTGGACATTAATCCTTTAATTATGTCCAGGGGTGACAGTTTTAAGAATTCTGAATGGTTGGGACACATTGCTTTAATAACATGCATATAACAAAGTTTGGTATTACGTAATGGGAGAAGGTGCACATCAAAGGAAGTCAACAATGAGATGTTTTTTGTAATAAATGTCAGCAATAATAAAAACTGATCTAAATCTTCAAATATGGTAAAGCAAATATTGGACTGGTATTTTATTTGGTTCTAAATGTTCATTTACATCTATGTTTCTAAATCTGATTTTCTGTTCAAGACATGTTGACATAAAAAGAGAGAGAGAAAAATATAAGGGGGAACATTTTATTTATATGTTCATAGGTTCATAGGTTCATACTAGGCTATCTGCCCTAGGGCATTTATAAGCCTAGCCAGAGTGTGTTTGGCTTTCGCCACCCATTTTAAATTAATTTTGCTATGCCCTTTTTCGAGGTTAGTATACTGTGCCACTGTCTAACAGTGACACAGAAGTAATACCCGGGGTAAACCTACGATCTCCCATCCACTCATCAAGATTCCTCTTGAAGAGAGTCAATGAGGACTCTGCCTAACCCGGACTGGGATTTTATTCCAGAGTGAAGGGAGCCTCTTGGTTATGAATCTGTCCCTCCAGCATGTCCTATTTATTTCAGTGCTGAGGTTCAAGTCTCTCGAGCACGTAGCTTGATGGGATTTGAATTTTCTGAGGTGCAGCATATGTGCATGTGTATGTTTAATATATATATATATATATATATATATATATATATATATATATATATATATAAAATGTGGGTGTGTGTATGTATGTATGTATGTATATATATATATATATATATATATATATATATATATATGTGTGTATTGTATATATTTCTGTATATAAACTGTAATCTTCATAAGCTTGAAATGTGAGACTGTAACTTGTATGTTAATACAATTTTGTTTGTGCATATACTGTAACTTGCTTGTATTTATCTGTTTGTAAGTTTGGAACCTTTTCTCCCAGGGCCTGGCATACAGGGCATTGTCAGACCCCACTCTGATGGACCTCCTGCATATCCACAAAACAAACAGTACCAGAATTACCTGTTCTAAAGACTTAAACCTTGCCTGTGATATAAATAGAACCTGCTGGAGAGAGAGGTATGTAACCCAGAGACTACCCCGTCTATGGAACAGGCTCCTCATCTATGTGAAGCAGAGTTCCTTTCTAACTCAGTTCAAGTGCAACTTGGACAACTGGATAGGAAACTGGAAATTCATCCCTGGTTTTACACCCATGTCTCTGATGCAGACAGGTAACCTATAAATGGTTCATCTCCCAGGCCCATGCTTACCTTATAAAGAGTATCAGAACTCAGAGATCTGGGATGCATGGCTAGGCTTAAAAAGGCCCATGTGGTAATTAGCCTAGTAAACAGTCAAGAACCATATTCAAGTGCAACATAGATTTATAAACGGGAAAGAGAAAATTTACTCCAAGACTGCCCCCTCTACTGCTAATGGACAGAGGCAGCTCATAAATGATTTATCCCATGCATGGGTTCCCTCAAATTATCTATGGTATAATCCTAGCTATTCTAATTAGGGGTAATATGCAAGTATTGACTATGGGATGGGTAAGCCCAATCTCTAACCAAATGGGATTGGTTAATTTGAGCACAGCAATGGAAACTGGCTAGGTTTAAAATGGCCTGCAAGTGCAGCTAGCATACTACTTGCCTACGAACATATTACATTTAATGAAAAAGTTGACAGTGCACTTGACTATGAAATCTTCAGGATAAGATTCTGATTTACTGGTAAGGCAGAAAATATTGCAGTACATCTCTGCTTGCACTCTGAAGACTTAGGGATGTGTAAGGAGAGATTTTCAGTGCTGTCTCTTTGAAGTGGCGTATTGCAGACACTGGTCAATAGAAAATGCTCAGGACCAGACTGCAGACCATTTTCATGTAACTAAGGAATGACATGCATGACCAATTAATAATGAATGTACAACAGCCGTAGAACAAACTCTCACAGGCATACATTTTACTTTGAGTGCATACATATACTGTAGCAGTGGAATGTGTAACAGAGACACCAGTGTGCAACTAAAAGGCAGACTCACAACTCAGAATTAATGGTTTGCTGTTCTTATAAGGTGACATGCATTATCCATAATTACTTGAAGTTACATACTTGTGAGGAAGGCTTAATTGTTGCCTAATGTGTCCTTGCTAGAAAATGTTACAGCAGCAGGGATAAAGACACAGGAGGGATAATTTCATCCTGAGGAGAATCACATCTTCCTACATGGTCAGAGAACATATGGAAAACATCTTTTTGGAAAAGGTAGGCCAAAACAGACAACTAAGGCATGGATTCACATAGTGGTTGGTATAAATGGTGAAGGGGAAGGAAGTGCACCTTCTCACAGTGTATGACAAAAAGTTAATGACATGATGGAATGTTCCAGGACAAATGTTAGGCATAATGCAGTCGTCCATAGCAGCATTGGTAGTAATCCTTTCACACTTCAGCTTTTAACATTGGATGAGGAGTATCTTCTCTCTATAATGACTCACACCGCATCCTCATCTGTGTCAATTATCCAAGGTAATATTGGCACCAGTATTTTCAGACCCCTATAACAACCACATTCAAGCACTGCAGAATGTTAGTTTTTAGCTGGCCTTACCAAAATCTACTGAGATGCACTTAGCATGATACCTGTGCACATATAACTCCTACATGTTTCATTATCAAGTACTCTAGCAACTGCAGGCGTAGCACAAACTCTATGAGCACTGCATGGTTAGAGTGGGCATTGCACCTTTATGGAAACATTCCAATTATCACAGGTCACATTAATCCCATCTTGACATATTTATGCACAAGATCAGCACCAGAAAGCACAAAGCACAGCAGGCTCATAAGAGCAGAAACTCTCATACTCTTAAGATGTCTGTGATGATTTTATAACTTTCATACTCCTATCACACCCTGAGGACAGTGCCACACAGTTGCAAAGTAGCAGACCCTACTACCCCACAGCATGTAGATAAAACTCTCTAAGCAGAGACAGAGAGACACACACACACAGTGTAAGTAGGAAATGACATTACAGCAAAGCGGGGGGCACCACATAGCTCAACATCTGGGTCTTGTGCACAGCCTGAACCCCTTAAAGAAGATACTACACTTTCAGAGGTAGCCATACCCAGTGTCACACCTGTACACATAGTGCCAGGTGAAGACCTATTTCACAGCAAATTTCAGAGACTTGCAAGGCCTTGGCTGCCCAGCAGCAGGTGTACCTTGACATAGTTCAGACCCAGGCTACCACCACTCAGTCAGGTGAAGATGGTTAGAGTACTGCAGAGTACATATGAGAATTCACGAGTACATGGGAATAGTGGAGGCCAGGGACAATGCCAGGATGATCCTCATGCACAGTATAATTCATAAGTATGTGGGAATGGTGGAGGCCAGGGACAATGCCAGGATGATCCTCATGCACAGTATAATTCATAAGTATGTGGGAATGGTGGAGGCCAGGGACAATGCCATGATGATTCTCATGCACAGTATGGTTGCACAAATGGCATGTATGCCTGCTTCCTTGCACACACTAGTAAAGATTTACCAGACACACATTGAGAACACTGCTGGACAGAAGACTGCCCACATGCATGGTGAGTAAGTAGGCTGGACACCAGATGTAGCACAAAGTACTACTGGCATTTATATGGAGTCCTCTAAAAGAAGACAGTCAAGCCTCATCAGACTCCCACAAGATGTGGTAGAACCTCTCAGTCTAGCTTTAGGTCCTGCAGCACTGTTAGATCATTGTGAAGAGGTTTAAACTGTGTCTAGTAGAGTCAATTATCAGAGCAACTCTGCATCAAGCTCCAGTGTCAACACCTGTGCATGACCTATGGGACCATCACCCAGACTATCCTTGGGGGACATTGTGTATAATACTTCCCATGGTAGCACCTACACATGACCTATGGGATCACCAACCACGCTATGCCTAGGTGAACATCACTCACGCTATCCATTGGTAGACATTGTGTATAATACCTTTCATGCCAGCACCTGTGCATGACCTATGGGACCATCACCCAGACTATCCTTGACCTATGGGATCACCAACATCCATTGGTAGACATTGTGTATAATACCTTTCATGCCAGCACCTGTGCATGACCTATGGGACCATCACCCAGACTATCCTTGGGGGACATTGTGTATAATACTTCCCATGGTAGCACCTACACATGACCTATGGGATCACCAACCACGCTATGCCTAGGTGAACATCACTCACGCTATCCATTGGTAGACTTTGTGTATAATACCTTTCATGCCAGCACCTGTGCATGACCTATGGGACCACCACCCATGCTGTCCTTGGGGGACATTGTGTATATTGCCTTTGAAATATAAATGGAATTTTGAACATCAGTAACACAAACAGTACTTGCTCAAGTTACTTTGCAGACAGGGGGCCAATACCCCAGCTTTCCCTTGTATATGAAAACAGTAAACAGTAGCAGCTAAAAAAATCAAAGGTAGACCACTTTTAAGGCATCTACTTTTTCATTGTAGAGGTGAATAAATTCATTATACTCTGACAATGTGGTGAAACAATCACATTATAGCCCTAAACATATTTCATAGCACCTGCAATTCTACACTTCAAAGCTTGCAAGTATAACTCACATTTGTGCCACTGACACCTCAGCACTATAAAAATGATGGCTAATGCATTAGAAATTTTTTTTCTTGATATAAAAAGGAATGTTTGGTGCTCTAGTTTCCATCTGCATTCCAAAGACATGAAGTAGCTGGATTGGACACACAAAATTGTCTATAGGTGTGAGTGTGTGTCTGTTGTATGGAAGATCAACCGCAGCAGGGCTAGCCACCAGCAGGTGTGAATATTGGTGCTTGATGGTGATTTTTGATGTAACCCCCAACCCCATGTGCAAAAATGGGGAAAAAGGGGGTGATGGATAAAGAGAAATGCCTGATGTACAGTGTCAGATGACCATGTACCATTTGGAATATCCCACTAGTAATACTGCATGTATCAAGTATTACGTAAGTAACTTCACACTGTGAATGTCATAACCTATAGCTGTGAACTAGATGCAATATGCTTGCCTGTGCAGCTGTGTACCATGCAGAAGCCTGCTGGAAAGGTTGCCATTGACTGTGTACCATCACTATCATCACTGTGGGGCAAATGATAAAAGGGAACTGAACTGCCACTATTGATGACTGGCCATGGCAGACCAGACTGACACATGATCATGGTGCGCAGAATGCAGCAGGCAGTAAATATCCTGCATGCAAGTGAGGTGCACCCCCTAAACTTATTCAGGCAACAGTAACATGCTTTGAGTAGGCCAAGCACTCACTCATTGCAGAATTAAAGAACTCCTCAGCAGCTGCTTGGGGGTTATGGATTAATGTAATTAGCTAAGGTTGGATTGGGTAGCCTTTATCCAGTGGAAAACAAAACAGGGAGGGAACACACAGCAAAAAAGAGGGTTATTAATTATTTGTGTGTCACTCTATAGATACAGAAATGACTATGGCTAGCAATAGTATAATAGATTGCACTTGCCGACTAGATGACTATGAGGAATCCTTCCATGCAGAAGAGATAGCATAGTGAACCTGTGTGCCAAATATGAGAATTGTGGACACTTCCAAGATGTGGGCTGACATATTGGTAATGAACCCCCATGCATTACATACATTTCCTGGTTACTGATGAAATGATATTCCATCCTGTCCAGTACCTCTCTCTCTCTCTCTCTCTCTGTGGTCCAGATGGTGCTGTAATAACACGGGTGTGATCTTTTGCACCAAGAATCTCAGGAAAGTGTGCCATTCCACAGAACCACATGCACTGTACTGACTTGGTCCTGATGTGTTGGGAATCAGATCTATGGATCCACATGTGCAGACTGTATGTCGAACAGCTGAGGTATCCTTGAGGCAGAAGCCTGTGAGGTACTGAATGTGTCCCCAGTTTCTCTGGAAGGTCTCTGTGTCAAGTATAGTGACAGTTATACAGAACTTCATATCCACATGTACAGGAAGACCATGCATTCCCACAGTTTATATATATATATATATATATATATATATATATATAAATAGGCCATACAAACTCCCCCAAGTCTGTATTATATTATCCCTGTGCTCTGCAAAGTTCAGATGGGTTAGTCTTTGCCTTTATCTTACCCTGATGTCTGCTGCACCTGGTTTAGCACAACTGAAATAAGCACCTCAGAACAAGAAATGGCAACACTGGCAGTGAACCCCGCTGGACTGTTCCAACTTGTGTATTAATCTTAGCAGTGCTCCTAACTGCAACCCTACTCATTACATTACAAAAAATCCTTAACTAACAGTGCCACTATTCAGATGACACTTGATCTGGGTTTTGTTGCTGGGGTCTCTGTGTTGTACCATTTGAGTTCCCTTTTTTTGTGTATTTAGCCCTTCATGCTCTATAATAAATGCACAGTATTATACTGAAATGCAAAAGCATCGAATGTCACCTGCTTGATGCTTGCATTTTGAAAATCCAAGCCAACAAGAAAACAAACAAAAAAAATTGCTAAACAAAACTGGTTCTTTTGGAAATCACCAAAGCCAAAACACTTATCACTTCGATCAGACAAAATTTGTCTGAATGGTGGTAGTGTTCCAGTAAAAAAAGATGTTGGGTTAGGGATAAGCATGTATTAATAAGATGGGTTGGAGGACTTGGCCAAGACACACACACACACATACACACACATACTTAAATGCTGTAGATGTAGATGCATGCCATGGGACAGATGAAAAAAATGACAACATCACAGCAGAAGAAAAATTAACCTGTTACAGAAAATGTATAGGAGAACAGATTATGGTGATCTGGTCACATGTGCAGGAAAGCCAAAGATGATTTGAAAGAAATGGGTAGAAGGCAAGAAAAGACAAGGACATCCAGAAAAGATATGGATGGATTGCATGATAACAAAACAAAAAAAAAAAAAAAAAAAAAAAAAAAAAAACTGCAACAGTCAGGTATGACTATCAAAGAAAGTAAGCGTGTCAGTGAATCAAGAGAGGTAGCAACAGATGATGTAACACCCCAAATCTGTGTAGAAAAAAGGGGATTTATATGTACAGACACACAAACATATATGTAGGGTCTATGTTAAATGTAAAAAAAAAAAAAAAAAAAAAAAAAAAAACACTAACAGTGTAGGCAGGGAGGCAAGCCCCCTGCACCCCCGACACCCCCCTACTTTAATATACCAACTCCGAGACTGCACTTCACTGCAGAAAACTGCACCATATGGTGCCATTGAAAGTCTATCTTCGAGCACTCAAAATTTCAAATGTTTGGTCTCGACCATGTAACGTTCGAAGATTTGACAGGTACCCTATATGTACATATTTAAAGCTGTAAAGGCATGTTCATTGCAAAACCATCATGATTCGTGTTTAGAATAAAAGCATACATTTTCCACACATTCCTATCAGTACAGGTGTAAGTACTCCCGTATGACACTTAAATCAAATGTTTGTCCTGTGTTGACACTCTACCTTGGTCTTGGTACAAACTGTTAGAGGCTGTAGTGACCCTGAACAGGATAAATATCAGGATTACTGGAAACTGAATGAACCCCCTGAATAATTTTAATAACTAAGTCACCAGAAATAATCCCAAAAGCATGCAACAATCCTCCTAACACAGTGAATTAATCTCATATTGACCGACCACAATTCCTTTCCTTTAAGTAATAAACTAGCCACATTCTGGACTAGCTTGAGGCAAAGCCTGTTCCTCTGTGACTGTGTTTTAATTATTATGACTTTATAAAATTCTCTGCTTGAAGCTGCAGGACCATTTTCACTCAGTGCATTAGCATACCTGGTGCTGCACACAATTTATGCCTAATATGCATATAAGAAGCCAATGTTTCTTTTTTATACTTTTGGTTTATCTTCACCGTGCTCATCTTGCCTGTTGTCCACCTTACTGATCAACTTGTTCTCCGATCCTAAGTGACCATATCTGCTGTTGGTGGGGCAAGAGTCAAGCTGTGGTAGACAGTTATTCACGAAGGCCCAAATTTTTATTGTATGCCGTGCTTTTTACTCTTAATGGTTAGTTAAGTGCCATGCAATGTCTGTTTCATCAGGCAACATCTGACCACACTTCTGCACTCTGTAGTTCTCCATGATTGAAAAGATGCATGATCTTTGTCAAGCTGATGCATCTGAAATCTAGTGCTTTGGGACTGCACACCTGATGACACCCCAGTATCGCCCCTTACTCTGAGCTAAACTCCATCTTCCTACTGGGATGGATGAGCTGGTCTCTTGTCACACTCTCCTCTCCTTCACAGCTAGCTTGTCTGTCTGTCAGGACTGCTAATTGATCCCAGTTTGTCAGGAATATATCACTTTATGCCATGAAACTGGCTGTCAGTGCAAGTACCCACATTTTTATTTAAAAGTTGCTTTATAAGAACCTATTCTAAACAAAATGCAACTTGGGCAAATGAGTCTGACAAATTCAGTCCACTGGCATTTTTGTTCTGAATCCATATTTTGTTCTACATCAATATGTAATGTGAGCTGCACCATTCATTAGCATAAGAAAGCAAGATTTTATATCCTGCATATTCACAGGTGCACTGTTGACTTTCAGAAACCTAAATATAGTGGGAAAAGAAAATGTCAGCTCACAAGTGAGCTCCTCACCAGAAACGGCATTTGCAAAAAAAAAAAAAAAAAAAAAAAAGCTTCTTTCCCAAGGATAAAACAAAAAATTCTGATGCTATTTCAGTCTCTGACTTTACTCTATGAAGAGTTCCTGAAAGGTGATCCATGAGCTGAATTGGTCTATGGACTAAGAGTGTCCAAGGTATATAACTTCAATAAAACCAGAAGAAACTATTTTTATTTACAATTGTTCATTAATTTAGAGATTTTATTTTTACACTGTATGGGGCTATATAGTTTTACTTCCTATGCTGTTTTGCTCAGGATGAGGTCAGATTGTATCATTATCCCGAGTCCTTACAGGAATAGGCTATATCTAATGGAATCCATTTAAATACCCCAAAACTGCACACTGGTGAAGTTTGGTATAAATAGTCAACATTATTCTTTTAATAATGAAATGTTATCTACATCTGACTAGGTAAGAAACTTGGGCATTATGGTGGATAGAGCCTTGAAATACAAATTTGTCTATATTGTAATAAAGAAGAATTACTTGGCCATTAACGATATTTTAGAACGTTCTTGTATAGGCGACTTGTTTCTGTTAACCCTTCTTAAACAATAGTACGGTGTGGTGTTGAATATTTGGTATCACTTTGTATTTATGTGCCTCAACAAATATTCCTGAAAAAAGGTCCAGAAAGTTTATAGTAAATAAAATTGCTGGCTGTAGTGATATTGCATATTCTGAAAAATTAAGCTAACATTGTACACAGTTACTTGCATATTGTTTCACAGAGACACAGTTAATGGTCTTAAAATGTTTAAAAAAAACTTAGGCAGTGCAGTAAATTATTACCACATAGAGCAATCCATATTCTACCTGAAATAACTAATAACTGTTTGGTGGAAATTCAGCAATGGAATACACACATAAACAGAATTATTTTTAAAATCAGAAGTGCTAGGTTATGGAAATAATTTCCTTTGGACATAAAGCTTAGCAGAATTATAATTTTAGGAATATTTTTATCAATGGGCTGTGAATAGGGCTTCTTATCCCTTATGCAACTGGATGCAGACACTTTTTTTGGTCTTGTGTCTGCTATTATAAGTGCATCAAAACATAGTTTGCTCTCACAACACCACTTAATTGGCATTAAACCAACTATTTCTTGCTAGGTCCATTTGCATCCTGAAAAGCGCTGAAGTAATACAGAAATGACACATTCAACATTTCTGAATGCTGAGCTTGACTTAATGTTTATAGTGCAACATGTGCTTGGGTGCAGTCTGTTTTTTCTATACTCTAAACTTGTCTGAATTCGACTTTTACCAATGCCTTGCAGAGTCATGTTAACTAGATGGTTAGCCCAGGACTACATTTTTATTTAGCCATTAAATGTTTTGGAAGATGATATATTGTGGCTTAAGGCAGTAACACTGGGCACTTAGCAGCGAGCATATATTTAAATTCTAATCTGTTTGGTATTTATTAGACTTGTTTGAGGCATGATCTTGTTCTGAATTATCACCATAACAAATGTGCTAACCAGATGGTTATTTTCATCACTTCAGTAATTTCAGGCATTAATGCAATGTGGCTAGAGAAGCACCTGGTACAGAAGTGGCGAGTTTAGGGATGTCTGGCTTTGTACTACTGTGTATTATGCTTTATAACACCAGACTATCCTGATACCTGGTTAAAGTAATGACTGAAAATTAATCTGGCTACTTCATATCCTTGAGGATTAAAGTTAAAGTGCCAAAAAGCTTCATCCTACAATCCTCGATTTGATCTCTTTATTCCCCTTTGGCTTACTATGCAATTCTGATCAAGTTACTTTAACCAGAGTGCGTGCTTTCAGGCTTCCAGTGAAAATGGGCAACAATCCAGTTAGCAAAATTTGTAAATAAATAATAAAAATAACCATTGGAAAATGATGTTGAGGGATTTTTGTATTTGTTCACTCCATAAATTAAAATGCAGTAGACAGTTCATATAATATTTTTATATAATATATGCTAGTGGTGCTTTATTCACTGTTAAAGTATTGCAAGGCTGCTCATTCCTTATACTGGAAAATTCAAAGAACACTATACTATAACCCCTGACGCCATCTTAGTTATCCTGTATGCATGAGCTGCTATACTTGCTGTTTGTGCATATTAACCCATATTGCTGTTAGCTCGGTATGTCTTGCCAATGTTTTGTTTGAGCTGGAAAGGGTTTAATACCCACTTACCTGTTTAACATACGAAAAGGTTATTTCAGTGGTTGTGTTTTTGTTTCCTGAAAGTAAAAGCTGTGAGTTTTGAGTAATAAAGGATTAAAACTTCATGTGTCACAGAAAACATACACATTCTAACTTAAAGATGAAAGAAGCTTTAATGGTGGTATACGATGCAAGTGTTACCACGTGAAGTCTCTGACTGGATCTAGAAAATGAGCTAAAAAAAGAATAACCTCCAGCTATAATTAGGAAAATAGTGTCAGCTCCTGCAATATTCACACTTCTCTTTATTTTATAATTTGCAAACTTCATTGCTTTACTTAAAGTTTAATGTAGTATTTATGACTTCTGTAAACTGCTATTGGGAGGGTGGCCTAATGGTTGAGGTGTTTGCTTTACAAACACAAGGTGCAGGGTTCGAGTCTCCCAAGGGATAATTGGCTAGGCTTAAAATGGCTCGCAAGGGCAGTTTTAGCCTAGTACTAATCTATGAACCTATACATTTGAATTTTGTCTAGTGGATGAGCTCAAATCTGACACTGGTCTGCAATGGCCAGGCAGATATCATGATTTGGTTGTCCATGGGAAAGCCAGTTTTGATGGTTTCAGTGTATTTATCCACTAACACAACTAGTGAAACCATCATCCCTGTAAAATAAGCCTGCAGGTCATGAACTAATGAGTCTGCCACAAGAAGCACATAAACAGAGTACTGGTCCTGCATCATAAAAGATAGCACAGATGAAGACTAGTGGTTCAGATTTACATTTCTTGTGAGAGAGGATCAGTTTGAAACCATTCATAAAACAAGTAGTATATAGCCATGGTGTACATTTCACTTTGCCACATATCTTACAGAAAAAAAACAGTAGTGACAGAATAAGAAATGCTGATAAATCCACGCAAAAATATCAGAAGTAAGGTACACATTAGTATACTATGCTATCAATAAAAACACTGTATTAGTCATACTAAAAATGACCATTTTCTTTATCCAAAATGCTGTTAAAAAGTGCCTTCTTTCAGTTACCGTTTGGTGCATAATTCCATTGTCTATGGAGCCCTTGAGACTCTAGTAGGAATATGAAAGTATGAAAACACTAAAACATTTATAAATTATATGTGAGTTACCAGAGCATACATTTTAATAATGATGGCTAAAATGTCAGTGTATACATACAGTGTATTCCACTTAGTATGCATAGTACTAGCTACTTTCAGTGTGAAAATGTTCCTAAGGAAGGCATGGCCAGTGTTAAATTCTGAGAGGGAAATTTTCCCTAACCACATCATTATTTTAAGAGGAGGGTTTCCAGACAGCTGTCTGTGGCAGCTGAGAGCTGAGTGTGTAGCACTTAGCCAGCAGATATGAGTATATTGCCTCAGGATTATGAAACGAACACACTTCCCAAATATTTGAAGAGCAGGGAGAAGTCTCCATTAGTCTATAGTGTTAAATAAATCTTAATTAAATCATTTTTCAGTTCTCAATTTGCACAGCTCAATCCAAGAACATTAAAAAACTTGTTAAATTCCTTCCTTGAATCAGATTCTTTACTTTAGGGCTTATTAGCTGCTGTTGGATTTCCAGTAAGATGTCACGGACTGCAGAAAACACTTCGGATGTAATATATTCGAGTACTGCCACACTCAACATTTCTGCGATTATCAGTTTTTAGACATCAACATTCCCTTTCTTTTTGACCAAGAACACAAACTGCGCAGCTTAATAAGTTGTCCATGAGTTGGTTACAGTATTAATGCAGTATGTTGTGTGCTTGGATTCAGTTTATGAAAGATAATGTGGAGAGCTATCTGTGAAGGACAGCGTATTGAAGCCGTATTGTGCTGTCTTCCAACTGAAGGCACACTGGTAAACATCTGTTCTTCTCTATCCGCTGCTTAACAGATATGTGAACTATCAGTCATATCTGCAATGAGCATTACACCAAACTAGTCAAAGTTTAGCCATTTCAAAATATGCCTTAAAATATGCTTTATTTACTTTTATTCTGAGAGCTTTTGAAGCTCTAACAACAGTTTGCCAGCACCATCTCATTATGAGACAATCAATACTGTCCATCAATACTTCAGCTTGTACACAAAAAGCATTGATTATTTGTTTCTTGCACTGAGTCTTTGTCCGCCATTGACAGCTCATACCCAGCAGCCAATAAATAACTCTGAAGGCACAGAAAACTGTAGGTACAATACTCTGCTCAGAAATTTAAAAATATTTTTAAACACCTTTATTAAAGTCTCACTTTAGACATAGGCACACATTGTTTACAGTAAAGATAAAACTATTAAGGATTATTTAGAAAGCAAGGATAGATACTGAAAGAAACACAAAGTGGATGATGGCAAAATGTGGAAAATGTAAATATTGTAGATATGTGAATGATTCCTATTTAGGTTTTGATGGTTTTGACAGAAGTATTGGTAGCCCAGAGTGTTATAACTGTAATAACACAGGGTGGTGTATTTGGCTACCTGTGTGTTGTGTCCAGCTTATTATATAAGAAAAATGAGAAGACTTTGAGACAGGGTTTATGAACACCTGAATGACATAGGGGAAATCCAACGCCTTATATATCAATCTACCAAGTGTGATGTCTTTAAGAAGCTTTTATTTTTTATTATAGACTGAGTTAATCAATGTGAAAGAGGATGAGACAAAAAATGTGTTTGGCATACAAGGAATTAATTTGGCAGTTAAGGGCTCAGCATAGGTGTAGAACAGGGTTTGAATGGATATATTTCCACTTTAAGTATTTTGAAACAAAATGTAGCATGTTTGTCATGAGTGTGTTTATGCATTCACCTTTTTATATATATTTTTATACACACATTCTCAGATTTACACCTGCGGTTACTGATGTAAGCCTTTACATATACATAGAGACACATTTAAACATGCACTTTTTCAAGCATATTTACACTTAGGGTTGCATCCAATGAGGCTTTTTGTGCTATGTAAGTCGAGAGAGTTTTATAATGGTTTATATTCAATGAATGATTTATTTATGTATTATGTATTTTGACAGTAGGTGAAAAAATGTTAGTGTAGCTTTCAACCCCATTTTTTACAATCCTTTTACATTTTAATTGGTGGTTTATTTTGATGGGGGGGGGTTCCAATACAGTAACAAGAAGGAAGTTACTGTTTTACTCTGAAGAAGTCCCTGAATTGTTTGGGATGAAAGTGCTAAGTTTTTGACAGATTTTTTTTCCCTGGTGGTCTGGTGTTAACAAATAGAAACCATGCTGGTAGTAGTTATCCATGGGGAACAGCAATCATGGAGTTGCAGATCTGAAAGTGTGCTCAGTGGTATACTTGTCCACGAACAGTGAGCTTTTCAAGAATGCATTGCAGTTAACATTTCTAAGGTTTATGTCGTTTATAAGTCGATGCTGTCATGAGTATGCCTCACCGATACAGTATAAATAAGAAAATAGTAAAGTTAAACAATGTCTGCCAGTACAGTTAAGATTTTGATGTTCCTTAGCAGTTTGTTTGCATACTTTGAGTCTAAGCAGAACTGGGCAAAGCTCCTGGATCACTCCTGATAAGGCCTTTTCTGTCTTGAGACTTACACAGCTAAAAGACAAAATAAACAGAAAAGTAAAAATATAGAGAGGATTGTGATCAGGTCTCTGATCATAAGCAGTTTGCCATATGTTTGACAACTTGTCAAAAAGTTCACCTGGAAAATGAAGCTTGGATGACACTTCAAAAACCTGTGACCAGTTAACTATGCTCAGAGACCTGACTATGATATTTTGTAATCCATGGAGCTTAGTAGCATATGTGAGAGATTTAATACTACACGAAGACCATTCTAGATATGTTTTTAATTTTACTTCCCTGCATCTGTCAGCTGCTAAGAAAAGCTGTCATAAGAGCAGGCAAAACTGTCTTGAGTTTAATTAATGCCCTCATTTCTCTCCTAGTTGAAACACTTGAAGCTATGCCTTCTTTCAGGAAGTTCTGTTAACAGAATGTGCTAGACCATCTCCCATTTTTGGCACTGTCAGATTACAACAGGACCCCCTGCATAGTATTTTTTTATTACTAGTCTCTTGCACAGTGTCTGTTGCTTACATTTCTAGTTATTACTGCCTTAAGTAATTTATTGTGCTTGTTCATCTCTGTAGCAAGTCTGTCCTTTGTGAGTTTGATTCCTGCCTATTTATATGATTGATTTTGCATGCATTCCTATCATCTTCCTATAGATGTATAATACAAGACAAGTGTGGCCTTTTTAAGTCTGTGTCCCTTTGCCCCCCCCCCCCCCCCCATTAAGTATGCCTCAAAATGAGTATCAAGTACAATATTAGATAAGTATTGCCTCATCGGTCTACCTTTGCATGCTGAACTGCCAACATACAGTTGCTGTTTGGAATAAAGGATCTTAACTTTTATTTACCTTTATGTTTCTCCAATTTTTGAGATCCTTGCAAACTGAGGATTTCCCAGTATGCATGGTCCAGATTTTTTATTCTGTAGAAACCAGAGCAAATATTTTTAGACCATAAAGACATTATCAAGAAAAAAAACTGCATTTTTTTAACCATAAAAGCAGGAAAACGTAGGAAATGATGATTTGATTAAGTGATTTAAAAAGTAATTTCTGTTAAACAATTACATGCCAGGGTTTGGAAACCCTGTATTACAATGTGCAAACCTGTTTTGGGCAGGTCTCAATGCAATATAAGTTTCCAGTCCAGACACCAGTAGCACCACTGTGGTATTAATGTTCATTTCTCAGAGCTAAATCCGTCTTGCAAGTCAAGACCACACACAAATACAGCCGCTCAGGAGTACAGCTAATGCTAATTGGCAATGTGTGCATTCCCAGAGCTTTTCACTTCAAGGAATAGCTCTACCATGCTATTTGGGAAGTGAAGCAAAAAAGCATAATCATCTTCTGACAGCGTACAGTCATTCAGGCTCAAAGCAAGGCAGGTTAGCCTTATTGGAGAGAAGTACTACAAAGTAATATGCACGTTTGTTTGTCTGTGTAGGGGCATGACTGCAGTTGTGCTAGTCTGAGAGAGAGAGTATATGTGAGTGTCTGTGTGTCTATATGTATGTAGGGACATGAATGCAATATGGTTTCTGAATTCTGGCCTGAGTCTTAACACCTATTACATTATCTTCTAAAAATATTTATATTTTGTTTACTTAGATGTCCAACTGGGCAGGAACTGTTTTCAAGGGTGCCCCAAAAGCTCAGTGGTAGTTTGAATATAATGTGATGTACCTTTTACACAGTGAATATGAATTCAAAATATACAACTACAAAACTTGCAAACTATGATGTGTTGGTGTATAGATGTACATATACGGTCAAACAGTCCTAAACTATGTATTGTAATGTGACTCATACAGTATGATGCAACTAATGGTATGCAAAGCAAACATGGAACACATGTTAAGATCTATTCCATAACAGAAGTTAAATAGGATATAAAACATGATGCAAACCATACATAAGTTGTGTCTCTCTTGTGGTGTAGAGGGATAATGCCCTGACTACAGCTCCTGCAACCTGGGTTGGATTACATGTTCAGCCGATTGATAGAGCAGCAGGGACGGATTGGGCATGCCCATCCCAGAGGGGTGGGCAGTCCTTGGATGTCCCTGTGATGATCTCTAGTAGACGCTGGGGAAGTCATATACAGGAGGCATGGCCAAAGAGGGAAATAGGGTGGGAGCATGGCTGAGCTGCCATGGAGGTGGGGTAAGACACTGACACCCATGCCTCGGCACACCATAGAAGACTGCACCAGGAGGGAGGCGATAATGGGTAATGGTAGGAAAAACAGAAAAAAAAGGATTAATGTTAGGGCAGCACTGACCCCCTCCCCAATAAGCTGTAAGATCCTCACTGGCCTCAGCTAATATATGGGCATTGGACTAGAAGATAGGAGGTGATGGTAGATGCACCAAAGGACATGGGATACTGGGATGGCTGTTGTGAATGATGGAAGGGAGAGAAAAAGTAAAAAAAATACAGGTTAATGATGCAGAGTAATAACTCCCTTGGTTGTTAGCTCCAAAGATGTGAGGCCTGAAAGGCAAAGGAAAATATCTGAAAGTCATACCTTTAGAGCCACCAGCAGCCCTTCTTGGGTGGTAGAGAGGAAGAGCCACATATGCTGAAAGTAAGGTGTACAGGCAGTTCTTTTACACTGGAAGAGGGACCCACATCATGCAGAAAAAAATAAGTGAGGACTAGAACTTTACAGATATTTGACTGAAAAGGCAGCCAATGAGTGCCCTGCAGAACTGGTGTAATGTGACAGCTGAGCAGTGCACCTGTTGGTAATGGGGCAGAGGAGGTTTGTATGAGCTTCAGGGATTCAAATTCAGTGTCTGGAAGCTCTAAGTATAAGGAGTTGGAGTATGCCATCTGGGATGAAACCAGGGAGTGCATTCCCTTGTTGTAGTGGTATATGTCCTTTCATTACATTGGACTACTGAGACAGACATAAGGCAGCTCTTTAAGTAAGGGTTAAAGGAAAGTTGTAGGTTTTTAACATATTCAATAGTTGTGGGAATGGGAAGACTGTGTATGTAGCAGATCTTTGCACATCAATGTGTAGGTTTCTGTGAATTTGTGTACCACCAACAGAGTGCAGTTGACTCTGCTATGGTGGTGTGCAGTGTCTGTCCATCACATCTGAAGGTCACACCTAGCCTCCTATATTGGGTCCCCACCACCAACAAAATTTGGCAGTACGTATGATCCCCCCTCCCCCATGTTAGTACATTTTGTTTGCCCAATAGTACATATATCACCAAGATCAGGTAGCTCAGAAGCCTAATTTATGTGCACTGCCAACAATAGGCTTGAGGAAGGCCAGTAACAGATCACTTCATCTGTCTATCTTAAATTTACCTCTCAACTGTCCAGATTTTTGTCTCCTTTTCCCTCTCGTCCCCTTAAAATTTGTGGCTTTCTGCCAAATAACTGAGGATTGAAGTTGCCAAATAATAACATACATTTGAGTTTCAGACTTTATATCCTTCAGAAAATGCATGTTAACACAAATCCTGTTCTGGGTTCATAAGAGGAATATTTTAAAAGCTGTCCCTATTTTTGGGCCTTAGTTCTTCCTTTATCTTAGACTTGGTCCGGATTTCTTGCACTAACGTGTAGAGGTATGGTGTTATGCATAATACCACCACTAGGTATTGGGTTGCCAGTGTGTGTGTGTATTGCCAACATCAGACAAATGAGCTGCCCATGTTATGAGTACTGCCAGGAGTAATCTGGATGGTCCACCTATGTTTGTGCAGCTCATCTTCATAGGTTCATAGGTTCATACTAGGCTATCTGCCCAAGGGCA
Organism: Protopterus annectens; assembly: GCF_019279795.1. Classification (NCBI taxonomy): domain Eukaryota; kingdom Metazoa; phylum Chordata; order Ceratodontiformes; family Protopteridae; genus Protopterus; species Protopterus annectens. Next base: position 292,591,294 of record NC_056747.1, on the reverse strand, counting down.
TTTATAAGCCTAGCCCATAGTTATGTGACTTTCGCCACCCCTTTAGTTTGAATAAAACTATGCCTATTATTTTGCTGTGCCTCTGTCAAGCAGTGACACTGAAGTAATCCCTGGGGTATATCTGCGATCTCCCATCCATTGGTCAAGATTCCTCTTGAACAAGGCCAGCGAGGTGCTCTGCCTCACATGTACCGGGATTTTGTTCCACAGCATAGGGAGTCTCTGGGTGATGAATCTGTCCCTCCAGCACGTTCTATTAATAACCGTGTCAAGGTTTAAGTCTCCCGCCCTTGTGGTTCTGAGGGATCTAGATTTTTTGAGGTGAAGCATATTCATCAAATCTGGGTTTGATATGGCCTTATATGTCAGGCACAGGTCACCTCTGAGCAAGCGGTATGAGACTGAATAGAGCTGGAGTTCTTTCAGTCGGGCAGCATAAGACATATTTTGAGACCCTTTATCCTTTTGGTGAGGAACTTTTGGGGCCTTTCCAGCTGCTGCAGGTGTCGGGTCAGATACATTCCGAATGGGGCATTGTACTCAATCATAGGTCTAATGAGTGATGAGTACAGGGGGACGATGACCACCCTTGATCTAGATGTGAATCCCTTCATGATCAGGTGGGCAATGTAGAAGGTTTTCCTAACTACTTTAGCAACATGAGTGTCAAACGAAAGGTTACTGTCAACCTGGGTCCCCAGATCCCTGATGACGACTTCTGTGCTCAGTGGATTGCCACCTATATGGTAGCTAGGGGTAACCTTGTTTTTCCCGAAGGGTATGACTATGCATTTCTTGGCGTTTAACTTTAGGCCATGGCTCTGGCACCAGTTATCCATTTCTGTGAGGCCCTTCTGAAGGATATCTGTGTCAGATGTGTTTTCGACTATGGCGCCCAGTTTGCAGTCATCTGCAAACTTTGTCAGCCATAGCCCTCCTGTGTTTGCTTGTACTTCAGAAAAGTAGATGCCGAACAAGAGTGGACCCAGGACTGAGCCCTGTGGGACACCACTTGTGACAGGCTTTGAGTCTGACATGGCTCCAGCAACTCTGACCCTGTGGGTTCTGTCACTTAGCCAGTTTGCAACCCATCTTGTGATGTATGGGTTTACATTCAAGCTGATGAGTTTTTCGATGATACCTGAGTGGGGTATTGTGTCGAAGGCCTTTGCCAGGTCGAGGTAGGCTGTATGGACTGCCTTTCCCTCATCAATGGCCTTGGAGACTGTCTCGAAAAAGTCAACCAAGTTTAAAAGGCATGATCTGCCTTTGACAAAGCCAAACTGGGTTGGATCCAAAGTCTGCAAGTTCCCTATGTCTTTATTTATGAGTTCCATTATGATCCTCTCCATGGCTTTGCAGATAAGGCTTGTCAAGCTAATGGGATGGTAATTTCCAGGGTTGGTGGAGGCACCGCCCTTGTGAAGTGGGACCACAGTCGCCGTGCGCCACTCCTTGGGTACGTATCCTGAGGTGAGGCTAAGATTAAACAGCTGTCCTAACTGCGGGTTTAATTCCTCATTGAGTTCGTGGAGCACACAGCCGGGGACACCATCCGGTCCCATGGATGCTGTGTTTTTTGCCTTGGAGAGAGCAGTTCTCACCTGGGCGTTGGAGATGTTTGGGGGCTACAATCCTCTGGTATAGATATCTCTCCTTTTGGGGGGGAGGGGGGGGAGAAGTTTGCACTGAACCTGTCAGCCAGTATGTTGGCAATGTGTGTAGGTTCAGTAATCTTCACATCATTTTGAACTAATTCTGAGCATATCTGGGAGTTTCCTCCTAGGTTTCTAACATAGCTAAAGAAGGCCTTATGATTGTCTTTTGAGTCCTTGGCGATTTTTCTCTCAAAATTTGCCTTGGATGATTTTATGAGAGCTCTTAGTTTTTACTTATAATGATCAAAGGTGTCTTACCTTTCAAGGATTTTGCTCTATCTTGTAGTAGCTTCCTCCTTTTGTTGTAGAGCTTGTTTATGGCTGGGTTCCACCAGACTGGACGCTTGCCTTTGGTACAAAGAGTCTTAGTTTTGTTTGGGATTGCCTGATCCATGCAGTCCTGTAGGTGCTGGTAGAAGGCATTTGTAAGTGATTCAGCGGTTTGAGTAATGTTTACCACTGGCTCAGGGGCCTTAAAGGAGACCACACTAGTTTTAGAAGTGTGAAGTCGGCTTTGAGAAGTTTTTCACTGTGGTCTTTTTTATTTCAGGTGGGGGCGGGATGAGGACCTCCAGCGAGATTAGTTTATGATCTGATCTCACCAGTGAGGGGTATACTTCCGGTGTTAAACATTGTGATCCCATGTTCGTGATGATGAGATCAAGTATGTTTTCTCCTCTTGTGGGGATGGTGACTAGTTGTTCCATGGCATTTGAGTTTATGAACTCCAGGAACCTTTGGGCTAGAGTGTTTGGGCTTGAGTAGTGTTCCCAGTCTATATTAGGGTAGTTGAAGTCACCTAGTATGATGGTGTTTGGAGATACATTTATCCCCTCCAATGTTTTCAGGAAGGCCATGTGAGGTTCCTGAGTTTGAGAGGGTGGCCTGTAACATGCTACAAATTGCAGAGCAGTCTTGCCTATGGTTAATTGCACCTGGATGGTCTCCGATGCATCGTGCGTTGCCACCAACCTTGAGATGTGGGTGTCCTTTATGAATATGGACACCCCCCCTCCTTTCTTGGCGTTGTCCGGATTTTGGGGCCGGAACGCATGATATGAGGTGAAACCTGATAGTGCTGGGGTGCTCTCAGGAGCCTTGAACCAGGTTTCTGTCACAGCACAGACATCGATGTTCTCCATACTGAGAAGGGCCTCGAGTGCGTGCATCTTGAGATTGAGACTTCTGGCATTGAGCAGCATTACCCTTAGTTTTTTTCCTTTTTGTGTTCTAGGGTGGTAGGTTTAGAATTTGAGCCTTGCCTAAAAAAGGCACTATGGGGGTGGCAAGAGCCTTTGCCAATATCTGGAAGCCTAGGGGTGACAGGTGCAAGCCGTCCCTTGCGAAGCAGCGTGGCTTGTCCAGCATGTCATCCCAGGCAGACAGACATTGGATCCCCTTTGAATGACACCAGAATTTAAGCCAATTATTAAAGCTGATCATCTTATCACTGTATTGTGGCATCATTCTAGGTGAAGGTAGGATACTGCTCAAGGTCAGGGTCATACCTGCCTGGGCTACATAATCAGAGAGCTCCTCAATGTCTCTTTTCATGTAGTCCAAGGAGGTACGTCTCAGGTCGTTGACACCAGCGTGGACAATGACTGAGTCATACTTGTACCTGCTGTTGAGAGACCTGAGTGCTTGCGTTATGTGGTGGATTCTAGCGCCCGACAGGCAGCTTACTGTGACCTTCTCTTTACTCAGTCTGGTGAGCGGGACGTCAGTGTGTCTGACTATGGAGTCACCTATGACAAGTATGTTTGGTGTTGTATTTGGCCTTAAGGGCAGTGACTGCTTTGCACACTGATTTTGTTGTTTATGTGTTGTTTGTGTGGTGTATTGAGTTTGCAGTTGCTTGGGTGTCTGCTTTGGAGGCCTCTGCTGTTTAGGTAAATTTTTACTCAGAGCCTCCGAGTATGTCTTAGTGTGTTTATGCGTTTGATTCAGTGGTGTGGTTGAGTTATGTGAGACTGGTATTGTGGTGTGTGTAGTTGCCTTCTCCTCCTGCCTGGTCTTGCCAGTCCTGAGTTGAGAGAGCTCAGCCTCCAGTCTGGCTAAATAGCTGCATCTCTCACAAGTGTTAGTGTTACGTGGGAGGAGGAGAGGGTTGTCCGTGTACATGAGGAAATTGTAACATTGTCTCAGAATTCTCAGATTCACCAACTGGGCAGGAGAGGACGCCAGCATCTGACCCTTCGACATGCTAGAAAGAATTATGAGTTGGTATGAGACAGAAAAGTAGTGGGCTTAGCAGGGAAGTGGGCACTCCTAGGGGGTTTTGCTAGTGAGAGATTTGTATAATATAGGAGTGCTTGACCTGCAAAGAGAATGCTTATAAGACAAGGGATATGCTTATAAGACAAGTGCTGAGCTTTTTGAGAAGAAAAAGCTATTTGGAACAAGTGCTGCACTTTTTAGTGAAGGTGTAAACTGTTTAGGTTCCTAACAGAGCAGTTCTAAGGGAAAAATTGAAGAACAGACTTTCTGGAGCCAGAAAGAGTTTAACCTTGTTTAACCGGCGCTGCCTGATGCTGCTCTAGTGGCAACTCCACGTTAAAGCGTGCTTGATAGCAGGGGCTGGAAAGAAGCAGGAATAGACCCAAAACGGACAATGCAACTACAGTTTCAAGTCAGTAACCACCTCTACGGGGGGCAGGGAAGCTGCTCTTGGAAAGTGTACTACCATTTGTAGATGGATGCATTGCCCACATTATGCTTATTGTCAACAGTATGCCTGCATATGCCAAGGGTTCATTGTTCATAGGGCAGCACAGCAGACATTGACCATGACTGCTTGTTGCCCACATTACTGCCTATACAGGGCAATGCTGATATGCATAAATGGTACTTGCTTTTAACAGTGCCCATCTTACAATGCAACTCTGTAGGCAGGTTTTTGGAAATGGTGTTAACTTTGTTTGATGTAAATAGGTCAGTGTATTTGTCTAGGTCAGCCAATGAAACTATTTATTGTTTCAGTGTTGTGATGCCAAGCTTGCATAAATCTGGTTGTATAATGCAGATAATTATGAAAGTTTCACATCTGCCCCAGCAGTGACATGGCAGCACCAACAGACTTGCACAATACCTGATATACAGCATTCCAAATTAATGCTGTACTATTGTCAGCAGTCAAAGAAGGTCTACGGCAATTACTTTCTTTACATTAATGATCATGTGCCCAGTCTACAATGCATCTGCTTCAGATGGCTTTGGCATTTGCCAAAATACTGGGGAGTTGCCAAGTCTGCATGTTATCCAAAGTACAGGACAAAGCTACCAGGCTTCCTTGGTACACAGTATAGTGCATTTACCTGAAAGACAGAGGGCATTGAGCTACCTCAGTACACACAGTACAGTGCAGCTACCTGAAGACCAAGGACATTGGGCTTCCTCAGTATACACAGTACAGTGCATCTACCTGATGGACCAATTGCACTGGATACTATATTCAGAGTTGTGCTGTCCTGCACAATGCCCATCGCTAATTGAAACTCTTTGTGGGATTTGACATTTGCTACACTGTAGCATTGTCAATCTTCTGCTCTGCTAGTGTGTGCAAGATAGCATGACCATAAGTGTCTTTTGCCAACCTTGATTGATGGATTTTCTACTGCATTACTAGCACTGCATTGCCAAAGCTGCTGAAAGCCCAGTGTACTGCACCTCTGTCTCAGCTTGTCATTCACATTAATATTGATGCCATAATATCATGAAGCTTACCTAGTGTTCAGCGTACAGGGAAATGGTGCCAAGCTGACAATCATGTTCTTGACACCCTTGCTTGATGTACATAGTATAGTGTCAGAGATATTGTGCTAAAGTTGCTTTGTTGCCCAGTATGCAAGGCAGTATTACCAAACCGAGAGTGCACATACTGAGAGTGCACAGTTTATTATAACTGAAAAGGCCCAGTGTACTGTACAGCAGTATTAGCAGCAATTTGATTGTACCAAGCTGTTCTGATGGGCAGACCTCTGTTTCAGTGGATGATGATCTGTGTCCATGGTTATTGGCTAATTCTGGGAGAGCTACAATATAATGGAGGTTTTTCTTAAACTAACTTTCAGAATTTGCATCAGTTATATCCATTCTACTGTAGATCTAAATAATTTCTGCAATAATCCAACTTGGGCAACAAGTTTTTAACTTTTATAAATCTGTAAAACTGTTCTGCATTTCAACGTTCTACTTAAATTTAAAAGTTTGGATGTAGTGCTCCCTACAAAAACATAAAACTAACACTAGTAACGCTACTATTTAGCCTTACCTTAAAAGAATGATCCTTGCTGGAATATTGGGTACAAATCATTTTGTGAGTGCAGTTTGTTAAGAAATGCCTTTCACTCCATCAGGTAGCCTTTAAGACAGTGGTTTCTGAAGACAATGCACAGAATAGGATTATGATGATGACTGGTGAGACATCAGAAGGGTGATTAAAGAAAGAAATGCCATGGGGGAGACAGAAGTGATTTTCAACAGTATGTTATCCTAGGGTAATGGGTCAGACATAATTGCCTGCGTGCTTAGAGTGGATCTGTTGGAAAGTGGAAAGGAAGTACTGCATTCACATAAACAACTCTGTGCTGTGGAGGTTATAACAAGGTTGATATATGCATATCCTCAGCTAATGGGGTTTTGCTTTATTGGCCTGAAATTGTCCATTAAAATGTTTTAAAAAATGTCATGGGCATTCAAAATTACCGTATTACCATATACCGTAACTTATACGTAATGAGAATAACATTACCAGTAGATTTGGTAGGGACATCGATAATAGGAAAGGTATTCAGAAAGATGGCAGGAATTATGTAATAACTGATTAAGCTGAAATAGGAAGACATAACACTGATTTGTGGCAAAAGAGATGGTCATTGAGTATAGACTACATTTCTAAATTCTTTGTTTTTGAATACAGTGCATGCAGCTATCAGCTGACCAGATGGGTGTTAAATTTGCTATTTCAATTCTAATTTTTTTTCTCAGTTTATGACTACAGATACTAAAATACAGGCCTGAAGGCTAGAGTGACATTTTATTTTCAGACTGTGTATAAACAGTATACATGCAATTGCCCCTACTATATTCATTGCATCTGTATTACAATTATGTTTACAAACTTTGAAGAGTAGAGTTCTTGAGTTTAGGATAACATACATTGAAATTTAGGAATGGGTATGAAACCTACCATGACAGCTTGTAGATATGTTTGTGATGGTTTAAAAGATCAATAAGGAAGATTAAAAACAGTGGCTGCCTAACAGAGTTAAAATGAGGGAGGAATCTCATGAAAACAAAACATCTGAACTTGTTTGAACTATAGCACCACAAAAGGTGCTTATAAATGGCTGCAATTCTCTCTTTTTTTAATATTGAGAGTCTATAGAATGAATGATACTCTGCCTCTTGAATCACCAACCAATTTTCCCTCAAAATGAAGGGAGTACCACTTTTTATTTTAGACTTTATATTAAACCTATGTGACAAGAGGTTCTCCGTTTCGATTCTCGGCTGGGGTGCCTTCTGTGCGGAGTCTGCATGTCCTCCCTGTGGTCGTGTGGGTTTTATCCAGGTGCTCCAGTTTCCTCCCACATCCCAAAGACATGCTGTAGGTGGATTGGATACTCTAAATTGGCCCTAGGCGTGAGTGCGTGCATGTGTGTGCCTTCCGTGGAAGATTGGGTGCCAGGCTGGCAACTCGACACCGTAAAACTCCACTGCCAATCATGAGCGACAGGTGATCCGCTGTGGCAACCCCTAACTGGGAAAATGCAGAAAGAAGAAGACTAAACCTATGTTGACACTCTTAGGCTTTCATAGACACAGGAAAACGTCTTCTAGATTTAGATTTTAGCAGTTTCCAAAACTTTCAAATGATAAAGCAGAAGTTACAAATAATAAAGCAATACCATCAAGTTGTAGAAGCAGATTTCCCTCTTTTATCGGACCTTAATCAGATATGTAATAGCTATTTAGGCAGTTGTGTGTGTATGTTTGTATGTATACTTGTATATTTATGTGTATCTATGTGTATAGGTGTGAGTGTATGTATATGTATATATATATATATATATATATATATATATGTGTGTGTATATGTGATTATATAATGAATGATCAACATAAATCCATGAACCACAACATGTCAAACATTCTCTGTAGCAAATGCAATTCACATCAACACTGAGTACATTGAAAAAGGAAACAAATTTCCTTTTCCAATGTACTACCCATCACTGCCATTTTCAGCTCCACCTTAGTAAAGTGTACTAACCATGGCTCTGTCTCTAACCCTAATGTGCTTCTTAATTTAAAAAAGCCCTCCCATAACACCACCACTATACAAAAGCAGCTTGGACATTTACCATGTGCACATACATGCACTAAATCTATCCCCTAACCCAAGACACAGTTGAGCACCCACTGAATTTATCTCTACCCATAATCCCCATACATTCTCTCACACACACACCTATTATGTGTTCCATTTACCTGTTGCAACAAAACGCAGACAGACAAAATGTCTGACAAACCAGATGTTTGAACAAACAACCCTGCACTTCTGTCTATCAGCCAAAGCAGTGGTCAACCAAACACATGGCACTCTATATACATACACATCTAATGGAATGATAACTTCTTAAAAAGAGTGAATGTACAAGATCAAATCAAAAATAAAGTACAGTTGTGTAAAATCTTACCATAACAGTAGATGTCCTTCTCTTCACTGTTGCGGTATTTACAATATGGATCCCTGCCAAAGGCAGCCTGATGTCCAGCCAGTATACCAAAGCCTTTAGGTTGTAATGGGTATTCTGCATGCCACACACATGCTCTCTGCACATGGCATAAATGTGATGTCTGAATGTACCATCCTAAGAACTGAAAAGCCCCAGTAGGAATGACAGTCCAAGGATAATAGTATGTAACAAAGCACATCCAGAAGGAAAAAGGGCTATGGGGAGGAGGGAGGGAGGTTCGGGAGTGAATACTGCAACAGTGAAGAGAACATCTACTGTTATCATAAGATTTTACACAACTGTACTATGACCTTCCATATCACTGTTACAGTATTCTTTGCAATAGGGAGAGTACAATAGCTCAGAAAGAAGATTGGAAGGAGGAAGGGCCAGCAAAGCTCTCTAGGATGCCATGGAAAATGGCCCTGGCAAAACCAGCTCTGGCCCTAGAAATTGCATCCAACTTATAGTGCTTGGTAAAGGCATGCACAGAAGTCCAGGTAGCTGCCTTAAGAATAGAATTAGTATCAAAAACTTTGAAAAAAGCACCAGAAAAAGCCGCATCCGTAGTAGAATCAGCCTTAACAGAGGAAGGAAGGCTCTTTCCATGAAAAGAATAGCAAAAATAAATGGCTTTAGATATCCAAGAAGAAATAGTTTGTTTGGAAACAGCCAAGTCTAAAGACGTAGGATGAAAACAAAAAAAAGCTGTTTAGATTTACAAAAAGCTTTAGTGTTATCCAAATAATATCTGAGTTGTCTATGCAAATCCAAGGTGTGCAAAACCTTCTCACTAGCAGACTGCGGAGATGGGGAAAAAGTGGGCAAATGAATAAACTGATTAAGACAGAACTCATAGGTTCATAGGTGTGTTCTAGGCTAATGTCCCTGGAGCCTTTACAAGCCTAGCCCATAGAAGTGCCCTGGCATCATAATGCCTGACATTAGTTCCCAGTGCCTCTATCAAGTAAAGCCACTGGAGTGATCCCCAGGGTGAACTTTCTATTACCCCTCCACTACTCAAGATTTCTCTTGAAGAGGGTAAAGTCATCACAACCAAGTCTTGAACCCAGGACTCTGTGCACTGCAATGACAGCAACGTACCTCTACACCATCTGAGCTGTTCTACACCATCGGAGCTTAATAACCTTAGGCATAAAAGAAGGATTAGTACAAAGGGACCACCCTGTCCTCCTGGAAAACTAAAAAAGGAGGCATAGCCATAAGGGCCTGCAGCTCAAACACCCATTTGGCAGAAGTAAGGGCCAAAAGAGCAACAGTCTTCCAAGAACAATGCTGTAAGGAAGCTGAAGCAGTAGGCTCAAATAGAGTCTGAGCCAATTTTTCTAAAACAAAATTAAGGTCCCAGGAAGGAGGGACAGTTTTCCTGGGAAGCCTAATGTGAATAATGCATTTAAGAAACTGTTTGGCCTCAACTCTAAAGGCTAAAGGGTGAGTCAAAGGCAGACAAGCACAGACAGCTGACAGATGGGCCTTAACAGAATAATAGGCTTACCCAGCACTGAGCAATTTACCCAAATACAGAACCAAAGGAATATCCACAGTAAGTGGATCCAGGTTATGAGAAAGACACCAATCCAAAAATCTCTTCCATTTGGATAAGTAGATTTTTTAGTAGTGGGTTTCACGGCCTCTTGCAGGAGCTGAAGCACATCATCAGAAAAAAAAAAGGTGTCTGTGGGGGAATCAAAACCCTGTCACCAACAATGTCAGTTGAAGAGTGGACAGGTGGGGATTGATGAGAGATCCCTTGCCTTGTGTGAGTAAGTCCATCCTGTGAGGTAACTTGTGATGATTGCCCTTGGCAAGATGCAGAAGAGGGAACCAATGCTGTCTGGGCCAAAAAGGGATCACAACCAGATTTTGGGAGCATCCTATTATATCTTGAACAGGACTTTAGGAATGAGAGGAAGGGGAGAGAAGACATAAAAAAAATCCCCTGCCAAGAAAAAAGAGAAGGCGTCCACCTTCCAGGCTCATGTTGTTTGTTCAGAGGGGAGGCAAATAGGTCTATTTGGGGAGTACCCCACTGGTGGACAATGTCCAGAAACATATCCCTTTGAAGCATCCACTTGTGGGATTATATGTTGGACCTGTTCAGAGAATCTGCTACTATGTTCTGACCTGAGGGAATGTAAACTGCCTGAAGAGTCACCTGATACTGGATAGCTAACTTGTAAATCTGAAGGGCTAACCTGCATAAGAGATAAGATTTTGTCCCCATTGCTTGTTGACGTACCACATTACTGTTATCTGTGAGAATGTTGAAGGGCTCTGGAAGGAAAAGAGAATGAAAAACCTGAAGAGCTGGCAGAAGAGCTTTCATCTCTTTGACATTTATGTGGTCCTTCTTTTGTCTAAGAGACCAAAGGCCGTGCACCTTTAGAGGGCCGAACAAGTTCCCTCCCCTCATGCTATATCTGAGGCACCTGTGAAAAATTTGTGATCGGGGACTGGAGGATGAAAGGAGAACCCTAGGTTGAGGGACAACTGATGAATCCACCACTGAAGTTCCAGACTGAGGCATAGAAGTAGAGGGACTAGAAAGTCTAAAGGATGAATGTTGAGGCCAAACTGACTTCAGAAACCACTGCAGGTATCTCATGTGGAGCTTGGCTAGATGGATCATAGGAATGGTGGAAGCGATGTAGCCCAGAGCCCATAGAAACTCCCTGGCTGTAACTGAGGTCAGAGGAAGAAGTGGCTGAAAAAAATGATTAAAGTTGAAGCCTTGGGAGGAGGCAGGGGTGCCAGAATTGGAACCATCCGGAACCTGCACCTTAGGAAAACATGATCCTGAGGAGACGTCGGGAATAATTTTTGGAAATTTACAGTAAACCCCAGGCTTTCTAGGAGAGAAATAGCTAAGTGTAGGTGCTGAAATAAAATCTCTGGAGAAGAGGCCTGAAAAGCAGGTCATACACGTTAAGGAAAGACCTGCCATCCCCTTTAACCTGCAGAAAGCCAGCAGAGGACCAAGGCATTTGATGAAAACCCTTGGGGCAGTAGAGAGGCCAAAGGGCAAAGCAGAGAACTGAAAATGCCAGGAAGCAACAGAAAAATGTAAAACCTTCCTTAAAAAGGGGATAAATAGGAATATGTAAATAAGCATCCTTGAGATCTAGGGAAACTAGAAAAGCCTGAGGAAGTAGCAGAGCAAACACATTTGAAGGGACAGCAGCCAAAAAGAATGGACCTTCAAAAAGGTGGTTAGTTGAGAAAGATCCAGAATGGGTCTCCAGGTGTCTTCTTTCCTGGGGACTTCATAGCCGACTTTAGGCACCAGTGAACCCTGCGGTCACTGGGGGCCCCCCTGTTCTTGGGGGGCCCCCAACCACAGCAAGTTCTTATCTTGATATTTTGTAACATGTCTGTCAAATTAACAAAAGCTAATACGGCAATCTTGTATACTTAAACAAGGTAGTAATAACTCTTATAACTCCTTTAAAATTCACAAATATCTCCAGTTATAGTAAGTGTTTTATCAATTAACAGGCTTCACAATTTCATTAAATATTTTCTCTCTGGCATAGTGCCTCTGGGTTAATTAAACCCTGCTTGGTGGACATTCTTTCCACTAAAACCAACAACATAGTCCGCTTTAGGTACCTATAATACATGTGGCTGTAAGAGGGCCCCTTAATCCTTGACTGTGTAGGGGGCTCACAAAAGCAGCTGATTGTTGGGAAAAATGAGAAAAAAACTTTAATTTCCTAATTATGCTTTTTGACCCAAAAAGGGATGTTATATGACCCTTTTAGGATAAAGCTGGTAAACATAAGCAAGGTAAGCAGTAGAGAGATCAGCAGGCCAGAGTGACTGATGTGAGAGCAAGTCTTGTATTTTAAGAAGAGCTGATGCTTTTGATCTTCAGAGATGTTTTTATTTTGAGGAAGTTTTATAAATATTGGTAGAACAACAGATACTACAAGTCTCAACTTTTGCATCAACATGCATTTTTTTTTTGGATAATATGAAGTATAAACCTCTGATGCCTGGAGTTGTTGACTGTATTTCTGAATGATTTATTGGTAAATCAAACTTTTTATGAAGAACAGAGCAAAATCAGGGAAGGCCTGTGAAATCAGACAGCGACAGGTATGGATTACTCCTCGCTGAGGTAAATAAGTGACTTATCCCTGCTGCTGTTTGATGATTGTTCACTGATCTGGTGTGGCAGTACCAGTGTTGCACAATGTATTGCTATTTGTTGAAATAAGTACAAAACTAGTATTGCTGTGCCTTTTGTGTGTTTGTAAAAAAAAATCACTGCTTTTTATATCTGCATACAGTCAATAATGCCAGGATTCATACCTTAAGCTTCTGGGTTTCAGTAAAAAATGTAGCTAACAAGTAATTATATTTCAAAAGAAATGCATAAAATATGTCACAGAACATTCAGACATTTGGATTCTGGTGGCCACCCCCCCCCCCAAAACTGTTTTGATTAAGCTCTTTAACTTTACCCTATTAGAATAAAGTTGATAATAACCTCTGCTCTCAGCTGCATCCATTCTAAAACCAGCCCTGCTCAGATGTGTTTGTACAGAAAGCTGCTACAGGTTATGGGGGTGTGGTTACTTCCTTAATTTTCATTACAATCAAACCAAGGAGTGTGCACATGAGGTCATTACAGCTTTTGTTTGGGCTGACGCCAGTGTGGTCATGGTTTCTTTTACTTTTCTCACAGACCTCAGAGGTGTACAAAGGTTACTATAGCTTGTGTAGGGGCAGTGTACTGTCTAGGAGTAACAAAGTAAAATACATTACTGTAGTCATTATTTCTTCAATTTCATATCAGGCACATATATAGGTAGCTAGCTGCCTCTGATGGTGAGGGTTGAGGAGTGAGGAGGCATGCTATGTATATGTATGTCAGCACTCACTTGAAAAATATGACTGTGGCAATTAAAATCTCTGCTTTCATCCCAGTCTAACACCAGGGGGAATGCATAAGCAGTGATGGTCTTTTTTTGGGGGGTAGAGAGCAGGCCATATTCCCAGACTGGACCTCTGTATCCAGACAACTAATGGTTACTTTGTTGTGAGCTACTATTTTGCAGTCTTTTTGAATATTACACCTTGGACACAACTTATGTCTTCCTTGAAAGAAGAAAAAAGACAAATTCTTTTCTTACTCATGTTTTTGTTTGGGCACCATTGGATTAAACGGTTGGGAAATGCTGTAAAATGTGTCCCATAACACTAATAACCCTCTGGCTTCTTAGATCCTGGCTTATCTCCGTTATTTTCTAAATGGTTGTTACTGAGCTGTCTTGGTCAAGAAAGGTGTGCTGAAAGGATACGAGGAAAACCTAAGCTGAACAGCAACACTGAATTTCTTAATCATAATTTCCTTTCAAGCCATCATTGGATGAAAAGATTAAGTAAAAAGAAAAAAAAGAAAAGAAAATGCATTTAGAGCATGCAGACAGCATTTCACCTAAGTCTAGACCTATACATAGAGTTGCTATAATGTCATTATTGTAACTAAAATGCCAGTAACTGTGAATGTCACTATGTGAGATGGGCGAATATAGTGTGGTACATGCACCTGGTGTGCAGTAAGAGCATTGTAGGTACAGACAAGTCTGTACATACTACTACTAAACATTTGCAGCATGAACTAAAAGGCTGCTTTGGAGTGGTGGCCAGTGACAGGGTGATACTTTGAAGTGCCTAGGGGCCCCCAAACTTGATATTTGCTGGGGGCCCCCAAAACGCTAACACCGACCCTGCTGGGGACCAAAAACATTTTGGAATAAAACCCCTTCCCCCTTTGAGGATTTGGAACTTTTTAAATTGTTGCTTGAGCCAAGAAGCCCTGAGCAGTCTGGGGAATACCTAAAAAGGGGGGGGGGGTCCACACCATGTAATAACCCTGATAAATGATGGAAAGAACCCAGGAGTCCTGGGACAGAGAAAGATAGAGAAAGAAGAATGTGACTGGGAAGAACAGGGTAAAGATAGTCGGATAGCACCTGGTTTGGCAGGAAAAGGCTTCTGAATAGGAGTTTGAGTAGCCATAGTAGGGGGAGCCCTTCTACCACCCTTTTTACCTTTGGGGAGGGGGAGAATGTTTACAGACAAAGGCCAGGCTTGTTAGGATAATTCCTCTGAAACTTGCATGCAGGTGAAACAAAAGTATGCTTCAGCTCCTCTAAGGCCTTACCCTTTTCCTTCAGGGACTTGAACAACTCTGCATCAGCAGCACCAAACAAATGCTTATTATCCAGAGGACCATCCATCAGTTTACCCTTGATATCATCAGGTAAAGGCTGAAATCTTTGCTAAGAATACCTCCTCAAAACAGATCCAAAAGCAGCAGCCCTAAATGAAGCATTACCTGGATTATACCTGCATTTAATGGAATGGTGAGTTACATGGGAGGACGTCCCTAGCAAAGCAAGAGCAGAGGTGTTTCCCCTCTGAATCAGAAAAATTTAAAATGGCATCACATGCCTGAGACAGATGAGCTAAGACATATCTGGTCATATGTGTCCAATAGTTCACAGCTCTAAAGGCTAGGATAGCAGAGGTATATGCCTTCTTATCTAGTCTCTCCATGGTTCTGCTGTCCTTATCAGAGGGAAGCAACTTAGTGGAGGGCAACAATTTGGAGGGCTTATCAAAAGCAACTGACACCATATATATATATATATATATATATATATATATATATATATATATATATATATATATATATATGTGTGTGTGTCCATGGACATTCCTGTTTATGTTGTATATTGCACACACACATCACATATTTATATTTAAATGTTTGTTTGGCTATAATTTGTTCATCGATCATTTAGTTGATTTTTGTCTCTTGGTGAATTCAATGACTTTAGCACACTAGGCCTCTGTCAACAACTGCTTTACATTCTTTCAGATATTCATTACTTCAGTCATAGGTGTGTACTAGGCTAATGGCAATGGAGCCTTTACAAGCCTAGCCCACAGAAGTGCCCTGGCATCATTCCGCCCAACATTAGTTCCCAGTGCCTCTATCAAGTAGAGCCACTGGAGTGATCCCCGGGGTGAACTTTCTATTACCCATCCACTCATCAAGATTTCTATTGGAGGGTCAGTGAGGTGCTGTGCTTGACATGTATGGGAAGTCTATTCCAGAGCATGGGCAGTCTCTGGGTGAGGAACCTGTCCCTCCAGCATGTACTGTTGATTGTGGTAATGAGGTTGAGGTCTCTGAAGTGTATGGGGTGGAGGGATTGGGATTTCTTTAGATGTAGCATTTCTAACACAGCTGGGTCAGACATGGCTTTGTAAGTCAAGCAGAGACAGACTCTAAGTAGGCAATATGAGACAGAGAATAGCTGGAGTCTTTTGAGTCTGTCCATATAGGACGTGTTTAATAAATAGGATCCTCTTTGATAGCTACGTCTGAGGCCTCTCCAGCTGTTACAGGTGTCCAGTGAGGTGCATGCCAAATGGGGCATTATACTTGATGATTGGTCTAATGAGGGAAGAGTAAAGAGAGAGACAATGACCTCTTTCTTCCTGGATGCAAAACTTTTGGTAATGAAATGTGCCACATAGACTTTCTGACCACAGTGGCAATGTGGTGGTCGAAGGAGAGGTTGCTGTCAACCTGCATCCCCAGATCTCTTATAATGCCTTAGTGTTAAGTGGGCTCCCATCAATGTGGTAATTAGTGGGAACTGAGTTTTTACCAAAGGGGGATGATGATGCATTTTTGGTGTTAAGGCCATGGTTTCGACACCAGTCATTGGTCTCAGTGAGGCCTTTCATTAGGATGTCTGCATCATTTGGGGAGTTAATAATGGCTCCCAGCTTGCAGTCATCTGTGTACTTGGTCAGCCAGAGTCCCTTTGTGTTGGCCTTGACTTCTGAGAAGGACATGCCGAACAGGAGAGGACCTAGGACTGATCCGTGTGGGACTCCACTCATGACTGGTTGGCAATCTGACTTGGAGTCTGCTACTTTCACACTGTGTGTTCTATCTGTGAGCCAATTTGCTACCCACCTAGTGATATAGGGTTTCATGCCAAGTTTGGTGAGTTTATCAATAATTCCCGATTGAGGAATAGCATCAAAGGCCTTGGCCAGATCAAGATGAGCTGTATGCACTGCCTCACCTTCATCCACAGACCTGTTGACTTACTCAAAGAAGTCAACCAGGTTGAACAGGCATGATCTCCCTTTCACAAAGCCAAATTGCGTGGGTCTAGAGTTTGGAGATTTCCTATATCTTTGTTTATCAGGTCCATGATGATGCACTCCATAGCTTTACATATCAGACTTGTCAGGCTAATGGGCCGATAATTCCCAGGGTCTGTAGTCGCTCCTGCTTTATGTAGACTGATGACTGTAGCAGTGTGCCATTCAGTAGGGAAACAGCCTGAGGAGAGGCTGTGACTGAACAGGGCACACAGTTCACTTTGTAGTTCATGTAGAACACAGCCAGGGATGATATTGGGTCCCATGGAAGCTGTATTCTTGGCCTTGGACAATGCAGCTTTAACCTGTGCTGCAGTAATGCTATGTGTCTGGCATTCTTCTGGTATTGTGATTGGTCCTTTGGGGGGGTGAGAGGTTTAAAGATGGCACTGAATCTGTCGGCCAGTATGTTGGCAATATCTGTTGGCTCAGTATAGGAGGTACCATTGTGCAGTATCTCAGAGCAAATCTGGGTATTGCCATGGAGGTTCTTGATATAGCTATAGAAGGCTTTGAGATTGTTTTTAGTGTCTGCTGGAATTCTGCCTTCATAGCTGGCTTTAGAGGATTTGATGAGGTATCTCAACTTTTTGTTGAGGCTAATAAGGGAGTTTTTTGAGTCTTGGGACGTCACCTTTTTCTGCAACAGTTTATTCCTTCTATCGTAGAGTTTATTAATGGCAGGGGACCACCAGATTGGTTTCCTTTTTTTGGAGGAGAGCATCTTGGTTCTGTTGGGTATGGCTAGTTCCATGCATTTATGTACGTATTTGTACAGTGCATCGGTGTATGATTCGGCAGTCATGCAGCTATTTTCTATTGGCATGGGTGCTGTGAAGTTAGCCACCTCTGTTTTTAGGAGTCCAAAGTCAGCTTTGGAGAAGTTTTTCAAGGTGGTTACCTTTGCGGGGGGGGGGGGGGGGTGAGATGTGGATTTCCATGGTGATTAGTTTATGGTCGGATCTGTCCATGGAGGAATTGACTATTGGTGTAGAGCAACGGTCGCCCATTAACCCGGTCAAGGATGTTGCTTCCTCTAATGGGGGTCAGAATGAGCTGGTCCAGGGAATTGGAACTGATGAATTCCAAGAAGCGTTGGGCCATTGTATTGGTGGTTGAATAGTTTTCCCAGTTGATGGAGGGGTAGTTGAAGTCTCCTAGTAAGACAGTGTTGGGCTGGACCTTGATAGATTCCAAGGTGCCTAGGAACATGGAGTGAGAGTCTAGGGATATGATTGTGGGCCTATAGCAGGCTATGACCTGGATCACCGTCTTACCTAATGTTAGTTGTACCTGAAGTATCTCAGATGCATTATGCTGGGTTACCAGTCTGGAGGTGTTCGTATCCTTTATGAATATGGAGACACCACCAGCTTTGGAGCTTTGGTCCATGTTTCAGGGCTGAAAGGTGTGGAATGAGTTATAGCTTTGTAGTGCAGGGGTATTTTCTGCCACTTTAAACCAGGTCCCTGTTACAGCACAAATGTCAGTGTTCTCTATTTTGAGGAGTGTTTAGAGCGAGTGCATCTTGAGATTTTTGACTTCTAGCATTGAGCAGCATGACCCTCAGATAGCATTTATTTATAGCTGTTATGGTGGTAAGCTGGTCTTTGGAACACCACCTAAAAAAGTCACTATAGGGGTGGCAAGATCCTTAGCCAGTACCCGGAAACCCAGGGGTGACACATGCAGGCCATCTCTGGCAAAGCACTGAGGTCTGTCAATCATGTCATCCCAAGTGGAAAGATACTGGATCCCCTTAGAATGACACCAGAAACTTAGCCAATTGTTGAAATCAATGATTTTTTGTTTGTACTGCAGTATCATTCTGGGAGATGACAGGATACTGCTCAGGGCTAGTGTCATACCTGCCTGGGCCACATAATCTGAGAGCTCCACCATGTCTCTCTTCATATAGTCCAGGGAGGAGCATCTCAGGTCATTCACATCCACATGGACAATGACAGAGTCCTGCTGTCCATCCATCTTAGCCTGCGCTGCTGCCGTTTTCTCCTTTTACCTTCAGCCTTTCCATAATCACAATTTATTCTAGTCAAAGCTGGCACAGATTTTCTACTCCAACTCTCACAGCCCTATATTACTTGGGAAGACCATAGCTTTAACTATATAAACCTTTGTTAACACTTTGCTGTCTTTGTTCTTTAAAATCTTTTACACATTTGCCATAGTTTTCCTTCCAAGAAGTAATGGTCTCTTAATTTCATGGCAGAGATCTTTGAGCCCGGGAAAATAAAATGTTACTAACTCGACTTCATCTGTTTGCACAGCACCGATGGGACTTGATGACATTACTTCATTTCTTATTCTGTATTTAGATTCCTCAGGAGGCAAATAAGATGACCCTGTATCCCTATTTCCCTGGGAAAAGTTTATGGTCCACACAGTCAGAGGTTTTAGCTAATAAAACAGAAACGGGTCTTTTTTATGGACCTCCCTTGCTTTTCTGTTATCCAGCACTTGATGGATCTCTGGTGCCTCTGCCCAGTCTAAGACCAGGTTGTATGTCTGGAACTTCTAGGTCTATATACTGCTGGAGTCTAGCCTGTAGAATCTTGTGTTACCTTAGTAGTATGCAAAACAAGTGCAATTGTTTGATAATTTGAGCACTACTTAGCATTGCCTTTTTTTGAAACTGGAACATAAATTGACTTTTTCCAGTTAATACAGGTGTGCTTTCAAAGCTTGCTAGCAAATTCCAAGCACTATTGTAACGGCATAATCTTGCAGCATTTTAAACAATTCAGCTGGCATTCCAACACTTTATGCTGCCTTATCACTTGCAAAGCTTCCCAGGGCTCATTTGCATAACTCTCCAGGATGCCTGAATGTCTCCCTAGATTATAAAAAACACCATTGTATGTATTAGTGAAGTTAGGGTCCTTCTTGTATACGTCTGTATATTCCTGAAATTTCTTCTTAATAGCTTCTGCTAGGCCACTCCCATATTTTTCTTTTATCATGTCCATTTTTACCTTGAAATTTCCCTTTATATTGTCAGTCTTGTAAAAGATTATTTTTTTGTACTGGTCGTTTTAAATGTTTATCTGTTCCTGCTGATTGGTAGGATGTTGCATGAGCGGTCACTATTCTTTTGATTCATTACCACACTCCTACCTTCTTTGATAGACTTGCTTGACTGTCACAGGCCTTCTCTCACACAATCCAATCATCTCTTTGCTGGATGCCCTCATTTCCACTTGCCTTCTTCCTGTCTGTCCCAAATCATCTTCAGCAGCCTGTCTTCTGCTTTACTGCACGTGCCCAAACCACTGCAATCTGTTCTCTTTGACCTTCTCTGTGATTACAGCTACTTGACAACGAAACACAAGTCCTCGCACGTACAGCAATCATGGCCAACCAAACTTCAGAAAAAACACCAAAAGGCCAGCATGAAGGTTCCACTGTTTAATATGAGGTAAAAAAATCGGACACAAGTGTCCTGCTCAGTAACTCAAACTAGTTTCAGCACACGCCTTCTTCAGTGAGTGAAAAAATACAGACATGTGGACAACAACCAGACGTCAATATATATTACTCCTGGCCAATAGAAAAAGAGTCAATTTAAATCAGGCTCATAATGCAAAATTAACACAGTTGAAAGGAGAATATACAGCCATGACACATGGATATATATATATATATATATATATATATGAGTATAAACAGAATAATAATTCCTGTTAAATATATAAAATGATGGTAACAGCAAAAATATATAAATATATGACAATACTTGCTGTACCTATACCATACTATAATCTGGAATCAATATTCCTAATAAGATTATATATCTATCACCACAAAAAATAGATAATAATGGTGCATATGTAACATGGTCAATATAAATTATATTGTACTATATGCCCAAACAATGATACAACGACTATCATATATGGATAGATTATAGGTGGTCATTCAGTCCAGGTGGGAATAATGCACCAAGATGTGTAATCCAGTATTTTTCTTTGTGACTTAATATTCCTTGCCAACCTAATTGGTTATGTCTATTTCCAGTTATTTTGTCTATAATGGTAAACATAAATTTGGCACTTGGATGTTTAATGGTATGTGAATATAGAGCATTGGACAATTTATGATTGTGGATATCACTACGATGTTCCCCTATCCTGATTCTCAATGAACGTGAGGTTTTACCAACATAAAATGATTTACAATGGCATGTTGCCAAGTAGATAACCCAACTAGTGGAACAATTACCAAAGACTCTAACATCATATACTTTGCTAGTATTAGAACTAGTAAACTGTTTTAACTAATTAACTTGAGCACATGAAATACAATGTCCACATCGAAATGTTCCTAATAGTTCATCCCCCATGATTGTAAGTTGTTTATATTTAGCTCCACCACTTTCCCTCTGCTTGTAATGGGAAAACAATGTCCCCAATGTTTTTCCTCGCCTGAATGAAAAAGAGCAATGATCGTCCAGGATACCCCTCAAAAATTCATTGGCTAACAGAATATTCCAATTGTTATTCACTGCTTTCCTAACTGTTTGATGATTTTTACCCAAGGTGGTAATGAGTCTAATCTTGTCACACTTGGAGTGTTTACTTTTCTCCCTATATTCCAACAATGTATTCCTTTCTTGCTTATCCGACCAAATTCTGGCAGATTCAATATCAAAAAGGGAGTATCCTCTATCCAAAAATCTGGATTGTAAATCAGCCTTCGCATGTGTGTAATCCACATTTGAAGAATTAATTCTCCGTATTCTCAAATATTGAGATTTTGGGATGTTGCGGATGGTGTGATGTGGATGCATACTGGTTGCATGTAACAAAGTATTAAACTGGGGATATTTGCGGTGGATCTTGGTGTTGAGTGTATGGTCACTGTTATGATATACAGTGACATCCAAAAAATCAATTTTGTCCCTATGTGATGTAATAGAGAATTCGATCCCCCAAATATTGTTGAGGTATTCCAAAAATTCTTGGAGATAATCTGCATCAGCACGCCACACCATCCAGCAATCATCCAAATATCTCTGCCATATGTCCATTTCTACCAGATATATGTTGTGTAGGGGATTGTATATAAGGCATTCCTCTAGGTAGGCCATAAAAAGATCTGCGTAAATTGGGGCAAAAGAGGCCCCCATGGCCGTACCCTGCAGTTGCCAATAACAATCCCCTTGGAAATAGAATACATTTTTGGTAAGGACATGTTCAGTCATGCAGATAAGCAGAGTATTAAAGCCTGGAAGGTATAGTTCAGCCTTTGTAAGCCAATGTTCTAAAGCTTGAAGCCCCACCCAATGTGGTATGCTAGTATAGAGAGATTTTACATCCAGTGTACACATCAACCATTCGTGCTCAAGCTGAGTATCCTCAATAATTTTCAAGAATTGTGTTGTATCCTGGATTCTAGCCCTAACTGATGGTAGTAAAGGTTTGAGGAATTGAGTTAAGAATGCAGAAAGTGGTTCAGTGAGTGAGCCATGGCCAGAAACAATTGGCCTACCTGGAGGATGTGTAATAGATTTATGTATTTTCGGAAGCAAGTATAAGATTTGTTTGGCTGGATCTTTGACCTGAAGATGTTGTGCAGTTTTTTGAGTGATGATACCCTCATCCAATGCAGATTGTAAGAATGAATCAATCTCTTGTTTAAATTTACTAGTGGGATCAATGCCCATGTACATATAACAATGACAATCCGACAGTTGTCGTAAACCCTCATTAACATAGTAATCCATGTTCAAAATGACCACTGCTCCACCCTTGTCGGCTTGAAGAATGGCTATATTGTGATTGGCTCTAAGTTCTGATAATGCCACCCTTTCAGCAGTAGTGATGTTATCTGCACTAATTTGACCTTCAAAAAGGGGAAAGTGTAAATCTTTCAACACAGCCTGTTGAAAAATGGCTACATTTTTATTCATGGGGGGCTGAAATCAGTAGATCTTTGAGTGCTGGAGCTATCCTGTTCAGAAAAAAACAGTTTAAGATTAAGTCTACGACAAAAGTCAATAACATCTAATGAGATTTGATATTCATCAGAGAAAAAACTGGGAACAAAGTTTAATCCTTTATTAAGAACTTGCTGTTGATCATCTGTAAGAACATAATCAGATAGATTTAGGACATTTTTAAAATCCGTAGTTGTTATTTCAGCAGAGCTTGTATTAATCCTGTCATGGAGTCTGTAGAAATATTTGTTTCTATGTTTCCAGATTATAGTATGGTATAGGTACAGCAAGTATTGTCATATATTTATATATTTTTGCTGTTACCATCATTTTGTATATTTAACAGGAATTATTATTCTGTTTATACTCCTATATATATATCCATGTGTCATGGATGTATATTCTCATTTCAACTGTGTTAATTTTGCATTATGAGCCTGATTTAAATTGACTCTCTTCCTATTGGCCAGGAGTAATATATATTGACGTCTGGTTGTTGTCCACATGTCTGTATTTTTTCACTCACTGAAGAAGGCGTGTGCCGAAACTAGTTTGAGTTACTGAGCAGGACACTTGTGTCCGATTTTTTTACCTCATATTAAACAGTGGAACCTTCATGCTGGCCTTTTGGTGTTATTACAGCTACTTGAGCCATATGCTTTGATGTCCTCACTTCATGTCCCACAATGCATCCTGCCACCTGTTTCAAGCACTCCATCATAGGTTCATAGATAGGTACTAGGCTATCGGCCCTAGGGCCCATACAAGCTTAGCCAAAAAATGTACCCTGGCTTTCGCCATCCAAGAAAATTATTTTCCTGTGCCCCTGTCGAGCAGAGCCACAGAAGTGATCCCCGGGGTGAATTTCCCATTTCCCATCCAATCATCAAGATTTTTCTTGAAGAGTGCTAATGAGGAGCTCTGTTTGACATAGATAGGTAGTCTGTTTCAGAGTATGGGAAGTCTCTGGGACAGGAATCTATCCCTCCAGCATGTTCTGTTTATTGTGGTGACAAGGTTAAGGTCCCTAGAGCGTGTAGCTCGGAGGGATTGGGATTTCTTTAAGTGGAGCATGTCCAACAGCTCTGGGTTTGACATAGCTTTGTATGTTAGGCAGAGATCGCCCCTGAGTAGGCGATATGCGATGGAGTAAAGCTGTAGTTTTTTGAGACGGTCTGCATAGGGCATCTGTTTGAGGCCAGTAATCCTCTTTGTGAGGTATTTCTGTGGTCTTTCCAGTTGTTGTAGATGTCTTGTGAGGTACATACCAAAAGGGGTGTTGTACTCTATAATGGGTCTAATGAGTGATGGGTAGAGGGGAACAATGACCTCTTTTTTCTGGATGAGAATCCTTTTGTGATGAGATGAGCCACGTAGAAGGATTTCCTGACCACTGTGGCGATGTGATTATCAAAGGAGAGTCTACTGTCCACCTGTGTCCCAAGGTCTCTTATCACATTTTCGGCATTAAGTAGACTACCAGCTATGTGGTAGTTCATGGGTACAGAGTTTTTACCAAAGGGGATGACAGTACACTTTTTGGCATTGAGCTTCAGGCCATGGCTTTGACACCATGTATCTGTCTCACTGAGGCCCTTTTGTAGTTTGTCCACATCGTTAAGAGTTTTGATTATGGCTCCTAGTTTGCAGTCATCTGCAAACTTTGTTAATAAAGACCTTCTGTGTTGGCCTGCACTTCAGAGAAGTAGATACCAAACAGGAGAGGACCCAGGACTGAACCCTGCGGTACTCCACTTGTCACTGCTCTGATGTCGGATTTGGAATCTGCTACTTTCACAGTATGGGTTCTGTCCGTGAGCCAGTTGGCAACCCATCTTGTGACATAGGGATTTATACCTAGTTTAGTGAGCTTATCTATAATTCCAGAGTGGGGGATGGTGTCGAAAGCCTTGGCGAGATCTAGATAAGCTGTGTGAACCATTTTACCCTCCTCTATGGCTTTGGTGACTGCTTCAAAGAAGTCAATCAGGTTTAGGAGACATGATCTGCCTTTTAAAAATCCAAACTGAGTAGGGTCCAGAGTTTGGAGATTACCAATGTCTTTGTTTATGAGTTCCATGATGATACGTTTCATGGCCTTGCAGACCAGGCTCATCAGGCTAATGGGGCGGTAGTTCCCGGGGTCTGTTGTGGCTCCCCCTTTGTGGAGTGGGATAACTGTCATGGTGCGCCATTCAGTGGGTACAAAGCCTAAGGTGAGACTATGATTGAACATGGTACTTAGGTAGGGTGCCAGTTCATTCTGTAGTTCATGTAGAATGCAGCCTGGGATATTGTCAGGTCCCATGGATGCTGTGTTCTTCGCTTTGGAGAGTGTGTTTTTTACCTGTGCAGCCGTGATTACAGGAACTTTGCATTCTTCCGGTATAGAGATGATCACTTCTAACTTCAGCTGCTCTGCCTTTACTTCTCAGGTTTCTACACATACATTAGTGCTGTTCTCACCATTGTTTTGTACTCATTGCTTTTCAGCTTCTTTGGCATTCCTCTGTCATACACACCAAGACACTGTGCAAGTTGGCTGCAACCCCTCTAATTCTAGCTTCGACATCCACATTCAAACTTCTCCTCAACCACTCCTTCCAGGTACTTGAAGCTGTTAATTTGTTCCACTATTTGGCCTTTTATCTCAGCTTAAAGCTTCTTTTGATTTTTCCCATTTGCTGCCATTACAACTGCCTTATCTTTACTTAGTTTCACCCCATGTGCCTTCAGTTTTGCATTCCATTCCCCTCTGCTTTGCTAAAGTTTTTGTTTAGAGTGTGCTTGTCCTGCCACATAATTTGTGTACAGCAACTTTGTTAATCAGTCTTCTCCAATCTGTTTACTAATGTAGTCCATCTCCAATATGAACAACTGTGGGCTCAGACGTGAATCCTGATACATACAGACTCCCACTGGGAACCCCTCTGTGAGTCTGACCTCTGTTCATACTTGTCATTGCATCTTTGTACATAGCCTGCACTAATTCTACCATTGTTTCTGTAACTTTGAAACAATGCAGAATTGCCCAAATTATCTTTTTTGGGGCCTTGTCATATGCTTTCTCCAAGTCTAGGAAAACTCAGTTCATTACTTTACTCATCTCTTTCTTCTTGACTTTCTGTCTCACTCCAAACATTAGGTCATTTGTGCTGCATTCTGATCTGAACCCAAGCTGCTGGTGTAGATCAATGTATGTGTATATACCTGTAAGAAGCTATCCAAGGGCTTACAAAATTGTATAAATACCGAGCACATGCAAGCTAGACTGCCATTTTGTAGTTAGTCGTTGAGATGTAAGTGTGTATGGATGCAAGGTCTCTCTGTTCACTAGTTAGTTTGTACTTTATAATGCTGCTGTTCATCCTGATGTGTTTCTATGTATTAAAGCATGTAAACGAACCCTGCCTACTTGTCATTAATGTTACAGAAGGATGAGTGACAATAGGTACATAAATGTATAGGCGTTTACTAGGCTAATGACCACAGGGGTCTTTTTAAGCCTAGCCATGCATCCCAAATCTCTCACAAGTTCTGATACCCTTGATAAGTGTAAGCAGGGGCTTGGGACATGAAACATTTACAAGCTAGGGCCTGGGAGATAACTATTTACAGGTTGCCTGTGTCCATTAGACACATAGGTGCCAAACCAGGGATGAATTTCCTGTTCCCCATCCAATTGTCCAGGTTGCACTAGAATTGGGTTAGGGAGGAACTCTGCTTCACATGGATGGGGAGCCTGTTCCAGAGATGGGATAATCTCTAGGATACATAGCTGTCTCTCCAGCAGGTCCTATTTGTATCACAGGGAAGGTTTAAATCTTTAGAATGGGTAATTCTGGTGCAGTTTGATTTGCGGATATGCAGGAGGTCCATCAGAGTGGAGTCTGACAATGCCCTGTATGTCAGGCATAGATCTCCCCTCAAAGGCATGTAGGAGACAGAATACAGGAATAGAGTCTTGAGGCAGTCTGCATAGGACATTTTACTTAAGTCCTGTATTTTTTTAGTGAGGAATTTCTGTGGACATTCCAGTTGTTGGATATACCTGGTTAGGTACATACCAAAGGGGGCATTGTACTCAATGATAGGTCTGATGAATGCCAAATACAGTGGAACAATGACTTCCTTGGACTTAGATGCCATACCTTTGTCTATATGTTGCGCAACATAGAAGGGTTTCCTCACTACTGTAGACACGTGATGGTCAAAGGCTAGATTGCTATCTGTGTGTCCCTAAGTCTCTGACTACTGGGTCAACTCTAAGGGGTGTGTTGTCAATATGATAGTTACCAAGGATGGATGACTTCCCAAAGGATACTATTATGCATTTCTTTGCCATTTAGTTTGTCCATGGCTCTGACACTAGTTGTTTGTCTCTGTCAGCCCCTCCTGGAGAACATTTGTCAGTGTGGGATTCAATAATTCTAATTTCTTCTAAATTCTAATTTGTAATCATCTGCAAATTTAGTCAGCCAGAGACCACTGACATTGGCCTTGACTTCTGAGAAGTAAATGCCAAAAAGGAGCAGTCCAAGGACTGATCCCTGAGGGACTTCACTTGTGACTGGCCTCTTTGTAGAGGTGGACTCCCCAGTTCTAACTTCATGGGTCCTGTCTGTGAGCCAGTTGGCTATCCACCGCGTGACATATGAGTTTGTACCTAACCTTTTGAGTTTGTCAACAATGCCTGAGTGGGGTATTGTGTCAAATGCCTTGGCCAGGTCAAGGTAGGCAGTGTGAACCATTCTGCCCTCATCCATTGCTTCGATGACCTTCTCAAAAAAGTCCACCAGGTTGAGTAGGCATGATCTGCCCTTGATGAAATCAAGCTGGGTTGGGTCCAGTGTCTGGAGGATTACCATATCACTATTGATCATTTCCATGATAATTCTTTCCATGGCTTTACATACAAGACTAGTGAGACTTTGGGGTCTGTAGTTTCCAGGGTCTATAAATGGCCCACATTTGTGCAGGGGGATGACTGTTGCTGTTATTCATTCATGTGGCATGAAGCCTTTTTGGAGACAATAGTTAAATAGCAAATCCAGAGGCCCTGATATGTCATGTTTCATGCTGTTTAGAAGGCATCCTGGGATATTGTCTTGGCCCATTGATGCAGTGTTCTTGGCCTTGGAGAGAGCATTAATGACCTGTTCCCTAGTGATAGCAGGGGAGTTATATTAGATGGTATTTCCTAAGGTAAGGTTGAGAGGGGGAGAGAGGGGTAAAGTTGGAGTTGAATTTATCGGCCAGTAGGTTTTCTATATCTTCTGGCTCCGTATAGGTGGTTCCATTTAAAATGATCTCTGCACACAACTGTGTATTGCCTTTGAGGTTGCAGACATAGCTAAAGAATGCCTTGTGGTTGTCCTTGGCTTGGGAGGCGAGATGCACCTCAGATTTGGCTTTGGTAGACTTTATTTGTCCTCTGATATAGTTGTTTAGTTTGAGAGTGCTTTTATCCTGCTAGGTGCACCTCAGATTTGGCTTTGGTAGACTTTATTTGTCCTCTGATATATTTGTTTAGTTTGAGAGTGCTTTTATCCTGCTAGGTGCACCTCAGATTTGGCTTTGGTAGACTTTACTTGTCCTCTGATATATTTGTTTAGTTTGAGAGTGCTTTTATCCTGCTAGGTGCACCTCAGATTTGGCTTTGGTAGACTTTATTTGTCCTCTGATATAGTTGTTTAGTTTGAGAGTGCTTTTATCCTGCTAGGTGCTACACCGCCTAATTTTGTTATGATTTTCTTTCTTCTGTTTTACAGACTATTGATTTTGTGATTCCACCAGGGTGGTTTGTTTTTAGAGTTAGTTCTGTACATCTTCCTGGTGGGTACAGCTGCCTGTATGCAACTATTAACATGCTTGTGCAGGGTTTCTGTGAAAAGGTCTGCATAGGCAGCAGTGTTCTCAGTGTTTATGGGCGCTTGAAATTTTACCAGGTTATCACTTAATAGCAGGAGGTTAACCTTAGAGTAGTTCCTGAATATTCCAATTTTAGCTGGGGGTCCAGGTTTTATTTTTATTTCAAAGGAGTTCATTTTGTGGTCTGACCTTACCAGGGAAGACATTACAGTAGGGGGTGTGCAGCACTCTCCCATATTAGTGAGGACTAGATCCAGTGTGGATGCACCCCTGGTTGGGGTATTGACTATCTGGTTCAGGGAGTTTCTGTTTAGAAAATCTAGGAATCTCTGTGCCTGTACATTTGGTATCGTATAGGATTCCCAGTCAATAGTGGGGTTATTAGTCACCCATGAATATGGTATTGGGTTGGATGGTTACTGTTTCTAATAAGTTTAAATACATGGTATGGGTTTCCTGGGTCAAAGAGGGGGACCTATATCTGTCAAGGAAGTGATATTGGGTTTTGCCTATGGTGATTTGAACATGGAGCAGCTCAAGTGCATTGTCCTGTTTGACCAGCCTTGAGGTATGTTTATTTTTTATATAAATAGAGACACCTCTACCTTTAGTCCCTGTCTGTGTAGTAGCTGGTGTAAATGTGTGGAAGGCATTATAACCTTGCACTGTTGGTGTACTCTCTGCAGCTTTAAATTATGTCTCAGTGACTGCACAGACATTAGCATTCTCTAGGGTGAAGAGAGCTTCTAGGGAGTGGAGTTTTTTCTTTAGACTCCTAGCATTGAGCAATAATACCTTTATATTTTCTTGGTTTTGATTTGCTATGTTGGAAGTGTTTTAATTTATCAGTCAACCTCTCCAGGAAGACAGGAGTCTGATACCTCTATACTGCCACAGTTGTGAATGTCCCCTTTGTTCTCATATAACGGCATTAGCATGCTTATTCTTCAGTTATCTGGGATAAACCGTTCTCTCCATACTACTAAGAGTACCTTCAGGAGCCTTTTCTCCTTTAATTCACCATCTTGATCATATCTGGTGTGACTTCTTCTGAGCTTGCTGCTTTCCCTGACTTCATTTTCCTTACTGCTGTTCATACTTCTAGGATGGGCTCCTCCTCTTTCATCACAAGCTGTGTCTAAGGCAGTACAGCTTCTGTGAGGTTTTCTTCATTCATAAGCTGCTGGAAGTTCTCCTGCCAGCTGCCTTTGATGCCCCATGGGCTGGTGAGTAGGTGGTGGTTACATCTCTGAGAATAATGTCTGACTATCTTTCTGTCTTTGTCTTAGCCTTGTAACCAGATTTCTTTGTGCCAACTCCTGAGCCACTTTCTAGAAGGCTGATAGTGTCTTGATGCCTTGTTCTTTGCTATGGCAACTGCTCTCTTAGCCTCTTTGTTATCCAACCAGTATTCCTTCGTAGCCTACTTTGCCATTTTCTTTCTCCCACTTTTTCCTACACTCCTTTATTTTGATAACTTCCTGGACTTCTGCGTTTTACCACCAGCTTCTCTTAAGCACCTTATTTCCATACCTGACTTGGCTGCATATCTGTTTTATAGCCCTCACACATGCTGTTTTGAGGCTCTGCTATTCTTCAACTCCACCTATTTACTCTTCCTGAGGTGCTATAGCCCTGAGTATTTCCTTGAACTCTTGAGTTTTCTGTCCCGTCAACTTCAGGTCTTCAGCCTAGTCTCTGTTGATCTTAGTCTTCTGACCACTGATTGTAGCAACCAGTGGTTTAATACTGTGGGTTGACTATTTAACTGTAGATGACTTTGCAATCTACGTTTTTACCCCGGAAGTTTCTCTTATTTGCATGTTGGCCAGGTGGTATGAGATCTTGTGACTGTCTCACTTTCTGAACCATGTGTTGACCACCATCAAGCCATTTGCCTGACAGAAGTCTAGAATGGCCTCTCCTTATTTATTCCTGTTGCCTCACCCATATGGTCCCAGGCAGTCATCATGTCTTGTTCTATCTCATATGTGCATTCAAGTCCCCCTTTATCAACATCAACTCATGTCATCCTGCTTTATCTAGCAGGTCCTGCAACTGCTGCCCAAATGCACTCTCTTCTTCACTGTTGCAACTTTGCTGAGGGGCATAGAATGAGATTATGAATGGTGCCCTAACCTTGCACTGTAGTCTGCCATGAATCTATCACCAACTCTGATGACATTCCTCACTGTCTTCTGAAGCCTGTCCTTCACCACAATTCCCACAGTCCCGAGTAGTAGACTCTGAATCCCAAACATAGTGGATTTGCTGCATTGCCCTTCTACCTTGTTTCCTGGATGCAGAGCATGTGCAGCCTCCTTAATACCATCATGTCATACAGTTCCAGGCAGCATCCTGTTAGTGAACCTGTCCTGAGTTTAGCAATCTTCAGTTCGTTTGGCAAGTTGATTGGTTTTATTTCCAGCTTTTGGTCAACATGTAACCGAAGCTGTGAACTGTACACTGACTGATGAAAAGTTTACTGACCCAGAGCTGCTGGGCTTTATGGTGGGTATACACTGGCCATTGAGTCCAGTTTAGGTCAGAGTAGGTCAGATCCTCAACTCGCTTATCACCAGCAAATACCAGTGCCCATTGGTGGCATTAGTCAACGCGAAGAAATCACACAGAGTCAATATGTACACCACTGAGTGGTGAATCCTGACATGGCTTGCAGTCTGTGAAGCCATGTCCTATTCAGAGAATACTGCACACCACAGTTGATCAAAGCAGTTGGTCTATACAACTCTTACCTTGACGGGCATCATCTGGAGTCTGTGCTGCTGCTCACCAGACCATTTCTGGATGAGTTTGATCATGTTTTTGGGAGAACCCTACATAGACACAAGGAGAGCATGCAAACTCCATAAATAAGTTGGACAGAGGTCAGGATCGAACCTTGTACCGCATGCATGAGATATGAAGACCTTAACCATTGTGCCATTATGAGTCAATATCTCTATTGCCTTCTTTTCTTAGCCACTTCCATAGACAGCAGTTTTCCCTTTCTAATCCTTTTTTTTCTACTTTGAATATTTTTTGCCATCTCCTCGATAATATCACAAATTTCTGCTCATAGGTTTTTAGACACTCTGTCCACCCAGTTTAATCCCCTTAATTATGTTCACCTCCATTAAACATTTATTTGGAATATTGTTAATCTCATATTTAACATGGAAGATTTTCTTGTTTTCTTTAATTTAATTCTAAACTTTGTAGTAAAAAGCTGAAGTTCTGAGGCACAATCGGCTGCAGATCTTGTTTTTGCTGTCTGTATAGAACTCTTCCATCTCTATGGCAAAATGTATAGTAAATCTAATTTTAGTATTGGCGAGATGAAATCAATATGTAAAGCTAGAGGCATAGCAAAGGTGGGACAAACGGGACAGCTGCCTTAGGTGCAAAGGTTAGGGCGTACGATTGTCACGGGTCTTTAGTGCCAGTATTGGATTTGCAGTCAAGACTAAAGCACTTTAGTGCTTTGTGTGGTATAAACTGCTACAAAACAGCCCCCCCCCCCCCACTAGAATATGCCAGAATTGTTTATTATTCTGTGTCCTGCTTCATTTTGCACTCCCAGGCCAAAGTTGCCCATTATTTGAGTTGTACTATGACTACCAGCCTTAGCAACCTGTTGACCTATAATGAATGTAATGTCTTCTTTTGATGATATTTCTAGAAAGTGCTGTGCAGAATCTCGCAGAATTGATCAACTTAATACATTTTAATATCTGTAGCTGGAGCATAAACTTGTATCACTGTAAAGTTAAATGGTTTGCTTTGGAGTCCTTAGTATGATCATTTTGTCAGTTTTGGGGTTGTTAACTGAGCACTGATTTTTGAATTATGAGGGATACTTTATTTCTTGTGCAGTATTGTCCTTGACAGAAACTCTGATGTAAAATTACCCATTTTGGTCCATTTTACTTTACAAATCCCCAAGATGTCAATTTTTTTGTTGTTGTTTCATATGCAGTAAAACACAGACAAACATTCACCATTTGAAATGTCAGGACTTGCTATAGCAAGTCCAGAAACACGGAGACTAGCTGAAAAAATGGACTTGCATATACCAAGTCCAATATGCCCATTTCCTGGAATATTCCCTTTTCTGTGTGGTATGTGATCTTTGAGTTGGTATGTATGAGTTTGGGAGGGTCATGGTGCAGAGGGCTTGCCCTCCCCCTGCAATAAACAAATTTAAAGGACAAGAGCAATGTTCAAGATCTGCTCTTCTCCTAGATTTTCAATCTTTTTTTCCTGTCTGTCAGCCCTCTGCATTACAAGTGCTGACATTTCAATGGAGGGGCCATATAAAGACACAAACAGTATGGGACTTTTTTTCCTGTCTGTCAGCCCTCTGCATTACAAGTGCTGACATTTCAATAGAGGGGCCATATAAAGACACAAACAGTATGGGAAACACATGAATATACATTAGTTCACATGAAACATGACCGTAATAAAAATTATACCAGTGTGTTTTTAGCATTTTATTTTCATCTGTAATTCATGTAGGATTGTCATCTAAAGGTGGTATACGTAGTAGTGGGACTTTACATATTTACACAAGCACAAACTATCTTCTTGCAGGATTTCATTTTATGTCTACAGAGTATAAGCTGGAGCCTCGCTCTTAAGTATTTCAAATACGTATATATGCATTTTGAGGCTATTAATTTCTATCTGGGTAGTATAAAACTTAATTTTGAATTGCGCTTGCCAAGCCTTGTTTTTCATATTTCATTCATTTACAGCAGTTACTGTACTGGGCTACCAAGATTGTTGCTGCAGAGTAGTATGTTCAGGTCAACACCATGAAAAATGTTTAACAAACTTCTTCACAAATGGTTTTTTTTTTTTTTATTGTGATGCTTTTTCATAAACTGGAATAGTATTTACTAGCATATTGTGCAGATCTTACTTCTCTCATGATTAAAACCGCTGTCCTGAGCATACAGCAGCCTTGGAATACAGTAGAGAAATGAGAAAATAAATACAATTTGGGGGGCTGGGGAGTCGCTAGCAAGTCACTCCAGATCATGTGTCCTCAGCATGTGTTAGCTTAATATATACTCTGGGAAACACCAACAGCGTCCGAAAACCTTTAATACCTGTCTTTGGAATAGACACTGTTTTAGGAGAAACATAGTTTGTAATTATTTTAATCACATTCCTCTTTACAGTTCCATAGAAAATAATGAAATATACAAGTTAAAGCATTTGACCTAAAGCCAGTTCTTCAATGCATAGTTTGACACATGCATGCACCAGTATCATGAACAATGCTAGGTGTCTGCTGTACGTAGGAGATTAAACCACATTGGTCTATGGAACATTTTAGTTTTGTCCCCTGGCATGGTGCTTTAGAGTTTAAACCATTTACATAGCCTTTTAATTTATTCTTTAACAGCAGTTGCAAAGACATTTCAGGATAAGTCCTCCTTTGGCCTTACCATTGTGGAACATAGTTAATAAGTATGTTGCACTCTAAGACATACAATTTAAATATTTGCACTTAGTTATTCAGCTATATTGTACAGTATAAAAACTTGTATATGATCATAACACTAAAATTATGACATTTAAAAAAAGAAGCCCACACAATTGCACAGTAAAGTTAAAATTGCTTTCTCAACCAAGGCTTAATCTCAAACATTTAATTTTAACCAGTTGCAATGAGCACAGTCACACATAATGCATAATACATTTTATTGAACTCCTTGCATTTTAAATTCTCTGCCAAATGTGACACATGCCTATCAACATTGCAGTTTTAATGTATTCCTTATTTACTTTGCATTGCTTTTCCAGAAGCCTGTGTAGGCTTAACTAATGTTTACACACTGGAATACAGTCCAGAAACTTTGGCAAAATGTGATTTTGATCACAATACCACCTCTCATGTAAAAAGGAATATGTTCTAAGCTATAATCTCAGCAGGTGTACTCAGGAGCGGCCTTAGGTCACCTCATGCCCTAGGCAAAAGAGCTCCATGGCACCCCCCATCACACTACCCGGTGCCCCCATTCTGGTCTACCTACTCAAATTGTAAGGCAGATGAATTTAATTTTAAATTTTAATGGACAGCCCCATAATAAAAACATATTAGCGAGAGCCAGTACATTTAATCCCCCAATCAACCCATGCCTAAAAATATTCGAAGAGATGGCCACTAAAGAGATAAGAAAGATCATTGGTAAAAAAGTAGAAAGAGTTCCGGTGAATATGAAGGTAGAGGAACTATCACTAATACAGTTTTTAAGAAAAGAAAAGTGTAGAACCATGAAACCAGACAAGGGAGGGGGGTTAGTTCTGATGTATACACAAGATTATGAAATGTACATGTTTGATTTATTGCAAAACTCTGAAAAGTATGAACTAGTTTCTAGAAACAAAGTGAATCTGGCTTATTCCAAAATTAAATATACTTTAACTGACCATTTACTACAAGGGTTTATCAATGAAGAACTTTATAATTATTTGAATGTCAACAAACCCAAAATCCCAATAATTTTTGGAATTCCAAAGACACATAAAGGCCTAGAACCATTAAGGTTCAAGCCGATTGTCTCAGGAAAAGGAGGTGTTTTGGAGCCTATAGGCAAATTTGTTGACTTCAAATTGAAAAGTTTTGCTACAACACTGCAACATATATATGTAAAGATTCTTGGGACTTCCTAAGAAGTATTCAGGGAGAATTATTTCAAGTGGATTTAGTACTAATTACCATTGATGTTGTAGACCTGTTCCCAAGTATTCCCCATGAACAGGGACTGGAATGGTTTAATGAAACACTAGTCAGAGAATCAAATTTGTCAACTAATACTATCAATTTACTAGTGGAATTCATGGAGATTATATTAAAGAACAATTTCATGTTTTTTAATGGAGAAATTTACAGACAAAAGAAGGGGGTGGCAATGGGAGCACCATGTGCCTCCATGTATGCCAATATTATACTACATAAATGGGAGCAGGATTTTATCTTTTTGACTCAATGGAAAGAATGCATTAAGCATTACACAAGGTTCTTGGATGACATAAGTATTTTGTGGACAGGCAATGAGACACAATTCATGGAATTTTTTGAATACATTAACTCCACAACTAATTTTTTGTCATTCACGTATAGTATAAGTGAAGAAAAAATGAATTATTTGGATGTTACAATTTTTAAGGACTGTGTCAACAACAGGTTTACATCCAAATTGTTCAGGAAACCCACTTTTTCCAATACCTATTTACATTATGCAAGTGGTCACCCTTACTATCAAAAGAAAGGCATAGTTAAGGGGCAAATGGTAAGGGCTTCAAGAATGTCGAGCACTTTAGAATTCTTCATGGAATAAATGGTGATAATAAAAAATATGTTTTTGGAAAGGGGGTACCCAGAGGACTTGATAGACATGTTAAGCAAGGAAGTCATAGAACATAGAGAGCAAAAATATCCCCCTTTATTAGGTTTACGTCAGATTGGTGTAGAAAAATCTAGTGAAAGCAATACAGCGGTATTTACTAATAGCTACATCCACACCTATTCAACTGATTCACAGCAAATTGAAGAGGTGATTAATAAATTTTGGCTGGTTCTAACTGGACATGAAGAATTATGTAAATATATCCCGAAGCATCCTAAGTTCACAAGACGTAGGGACACTAACATAAAGGAATTATTTGAGAAATTTCAACAAGAAAGAACTAGTAACAACAGGAATTTGAAAAAAGGCACCTACAAATGTGGAAGCTGTAAACAAT
This sequence comes from Protopterus annectens, assembly GCF_019279795.1. Taxonomy (NCBI): domain Eukaryota; kingdom Metazoa; phylum Chordata; order Ceratodontiformes; family Protopteridae; genus Protopterus; species Protopterus annectens. The sequence goes on along the minus strand of NC_056747.1, from coordinate 292,555,085 downwards.
GTATACATATTATAAACAGAGATTCCTTACATATTCCATCCAGGAATTTTTGTTTTAAAGCTAGCATTCATGCAAACTGTGCAATACAAGGGATTGTTTACTTAGGTTATTGCACCAAGTGCCACAGTTTCTATGTAGGTAAAATGGAAAGGTCTCTGAGAAAGAGAATTTATGAGCACATGTATGAGGTTTCTAGGAAAAAAGATACAAATGCCTTTTATAAACACTTATTATTATGTCCTGAAATGTCTATAAAATTTATAGTGCTAGAACAGGTGCAAGTGGATAGTAGAGGGGGAGACTGGGAAACGCGTTTGGAATACATGGAATTGTTGTGGCAACTTAAACTGGATGCTGCCACAAGTCCCGGTCTAAATGATAGTATAAATATTAAAAGTGTTCTCAAATTAAGAATGGCCAGATTGTGATTCACAATTAAGGAGATGTCACCATAAATTAACATGTAATCAGTTGTATATTAATATGTTCATAGCACAGTGTTTTAATAGTTGCACATATAGATTTTACAACAATATATTAATTGAAAGACACTTTTATAAATGTAATATTTTATTGAATGGGAGTTTAATAAACATATATTTAGTTATTTTAAAAAATACAATTTAAAAAAATACAATTTTAAACTTTTTTAATGTTCTTGCAAATTTATCTATTGAATAATTAGTATACATAATTTTAAAATAGTAATGTATGGTTCTATAGTCAAAACAAGTTTTGTTGTACATTGTTTCACAAACTTGTTATATATATTTTTTATATAAAACATTTTGAATGTAAATGTAGTAACAAAGTATAGTAATTTGATAAATGTGTCTTGTACAAGGTTTTACATTTTATGGGGCAATATTTGTGTATTTATAACAGTGGCAAGAGAATGTAGGACTGTCTGTTTGAAACTGTTTGTATACCTTTAATAGCTTAATTACTAAAGCCATCACATGATGGTCAATAGACCCTATAAATGAAGTTAGAATTCCATTACTATTTGATCTTGATAAAGCTTGGCAATGAGACCAAGCGAAAGCACTTGATTTAAACTGTTGGGATTCATTTTCGTATTTGTTCTTCACTTGGCTGAAGTTTTGTGCTGAAAAGCAAGGTTTTTAAAAGAAGTTATTGTCAAACAATAAAATTGTTTACTTAGTACCTCCGTTGGCTGTTTTTGAGCAGTGGAAAGCTTGCTTTGGTTTTTTTGGTGCTTACATCTACCTACTCAAATAAATACTGGAACGGCCGCCTTGCTGGCCTATGCCTAAGACTGGCTATGGGTGTACTGGCTGAGCACTCTGCTGTGTAGTAAATTATGCCAGCTATAACTAAACAAGAGGAGCTAATTAGGCTAGCTATAACTAAATAAGAGGAGCTAATTAGGCCAGCTATAACTAAACAAGAGGAGCTAATTAGGCCAGCTATAACTAAACAAGAGGTGCTAATTAGGCCAGCTATAACTAAACAAGAGGGGCTAATTAGGCCAGCTATAACTAAACAAGAGGAGCTAATTAGGCCAGCTATAACTAAACAAGAGGAGCTAATTAGGCTAGCTATAACTAAATAAGAGGAGCTAATTAGGCCAGCTATAACTAAACAAGAGGTGCTAATTAGGCCAGCTATAACTAAACAAGAGGGGCTAATTAGGCCAGCTATAACTAAACAAGAGGAGCTAATTAGGCCAGCTATAACTAAACAAGAGGAGCTAATTAGGCCAGCTATAACTAAACGAGAGGAGCTAATTAGGTCAGCTATAACTAAACGAGAGGAGCTAATTAGGCCAGCTATAACTAAACAAGAGGAGCTTTGCCTGTAAGGCTGTGATTGGGGTAGGTATTTAGCAACTACTCAAAAACTTCACATAATGTTTTGGTAAAGGTAGGCTTTTAAACAGCTTTGTACAGAAATGTTTTGGTTTTAGTTCCATATTCATCTGTTGTGTGATGTATGCTCTTCTGTCCTTATAGCAGTAAACATTTTAACAAATGTAAACCCCTTTACATAGGTGCCAGTTTTCGTGACTTTTGTTACTACTTTTCTGTGCATTTCTCGCTGCTGTATTTTACACACAAAGTGGCGTATTTACTATCCTTACTCTATCCAACTGCTATAACTTATGTTTTCTAATGCGAGCTATTTACATATTTTCATGGCAGAGGTGCTCAAACTAGAATGAGATTTATACCGCAGAACACTGATGTTTTATAGGAGTTCTGCATTTGGATTTACTTTCATGTAAATAACTCAATGTTTATTGTATTGCTTTAACAAACTTCAAGCTGATTTAACTTGCACAGACATTGGTGATGAATCTCTAAATGTGGATGTGAATTTCTCCAGGTTTTTGGAGACTGGATATATTGGCATTAACTTCTAGTTATTTAAAGAGCATTTTGTCCGTGGTGTGTTTGTAGACACACTGAGATCATGGATCTGGAAGATGAACCAATCATAGGGTCCGACCACCAATGTTGTGAGTTTTAAAATATGTCACTGCTTGTAGTAACTCTTTCTGATATGAAAGTTAGGATTTCACCCTGTTGAAGGTTTCATTCCAAGAACTTAACAGAGTTAGTGTTGTGGATTTTGTTATAGGCGATGCATAGTGGATTGCAGTTGACTTTAATCAGGTGATCTCAGGGGCCTTGAAGTTTTTGTCCTAGTCTGCCTACTCTATTTCTGTAAGGTCATACTAACTTTGTTTTTGACATTATTGAGAAACACTGAGAGATATTTGTAGAAAACCATTAATTTCCTACGCAGAAGTGTAACACTTTACTGTATACACATTTAAATGAAACATAGTGGGCAAAACTGCTTCATCTTCAAAACATTGAAAAAATAATAAAGGACAAATTAACAGTATTATTTTTCAGAGGGCCAAGCCACTTGCACTCTCATTCCCTCTGCTAATTATATATACCGACTCAGATTGCACTACAGTGGGGAAAGGGCAAATTCCCTACTCCCACTGTGCATGATCCCACAAGAAAAAACTGACAATGTGGGATCAGCTGATTTTTAATCAGCTGCAAAAGCTTTTTTCTGTGCAATGAATGCCTGATTTTGCTCCATAAATGGCACTCAAAAGCAGTCACACTGCAGAAGTTAGCCTCATAATTAAGGAGGTTGTAATAGTAAGGAAATCCAGACAATGAGTGCTTTTTTTTTTGTAATATCTGTTAGTGATGTGGTATTATTATGCTATACTGTTCTCAGGATCTCAGTGTTCTTCCCTTATTTAACTTCATTATGATTTGGCATGTAATTTCCATGCTGGGTCATCATCTCAGCATTGTGAAGAACCATCACACTGGTAGTAGGCCCTGCCTGGTTCCTGTACTCATCGATCTTTGTGGCCTGGAATCAGCGTGACGAGATGACACCTGAGTGAAATTTCACAAGCAACGGTAACCCCACCATAGGTATAAAGGGTCCACTACACCTGTGTGAGGCCTCCCTTTAGTCACTAGGACCTGTCCTACTTTGACCTTGCCTAGTTCCATAACAAATAAGCTTGGTACTGTCATCTTGGCCTCATTGTGTTGACTAACATTTAACATGGAGCTCACAACTTCAAACCTCATCTTGTGTCAACCATTCTTTAGGTCTCTATGCCATTAAAAGTCCAGAGCGAGGCATTATCACTGGTAGAGTTGCTGTATGATTTAATTCACCCAGGTATCTTATGGCTGCATTATCCTCGCTGAGTACGTCTTCGTTGCATGTGTGAAATGCAGTTTTATCTTTGGGTACCGTGTACCAAATTACTATGAGAATTTTTTTTGAGTTCTCAAATGTTGTGATAATCCACAGCATGGTTAATCTATGGTGAGTTTTAATGCTCCAGTCCACAGCGAGTGTTTTGTACATTCTACAGAGCTCTTTCATATCAGAGAAGTGTTCAGTTCTACCGAGTTAGTTTCCTCTGCAACTTGTATTGAAGAACACTCTCTTGAACTTGATCTTTCATGTTGGTCTTGTTGGCACAGGACTTGTAGTAGAACCAGACACATAGTAACTCCATTAACTGATCACTTCAGGCAGGGTGTTTATTGTTTTCTTCTCATTCAGTAATGAGCAAGTCCTTGGTAGATGTGAAAAAAACATCACTAGTGACATCCTGATGCCCTTGGTGGACCTGATCCAATCAGTGGTGCTGATCAGAATTGCTTGCTGAATAGATGAGGCTATAACAAACCTTACTCTGATGCTCTGTACATAGTTGTCCCAGCCCATGTAGGTCACATGCCTATTTAGACAAGTGTTTTCATTTGAACATAAACGATTCAAAGTATAGAATGCATGGGAAGCTCTAGCCTGAATGAATCCATGGAAGAGGAATTGAAGTATCTGTACATAATTGCAGGCTAGGTTGTGATTTAAGGAGCAGAGATGGTGGGGAAAGTAGTAAGAAGCAAGCATCATGCAGCTCACTACTCAGAAATCTCATATAGAAAAGGAATATTTATGCCCTGTGAGATTTTTTTTCACTATCACACTGTTGAGCTTAGATCATTGGGTTGAGTAGCAGACTATACAACTCTGCTGGTTTTACTGCCCAAAAGGCTAAGTCATCTTCAGAAGATGGGGAAGCTGCACAATGTTTTGTCGGTAAAGTGTGGTGTCTGGTGATCTTTCCCTCTGGATGCATCCAAAGCTCATTATGATATCTTGTCTGTGGAATGCATTTATTTATACTGACTCTGAGGAAATGGGAATCTTTTTCAAGGGCTCCCATCCATATTAAAAGATCTCTCTAGCTACAGCAAATTCAGACCCCAGGTCAAATTATATTTGGATAAACTAAGCCAATGCAAAAGCTTTACCTCGTGCCACATCAGTTAACTCCATGTAGCATCCAACTACTTCTCCCCATCGTCCTCTGTCTCTACACAGAGTGGCCTCTGGCCTGTAATTATGCAGATATACTCCAGGTACTCTAATGTATATCTTTTGTATATATACCTTATCACTTTTAACATTCTGCTTTATTTTGTCTGTAAAGCTGTATTTTATCTGTATCTCTACCATGCCTTTGTACTGTATGTTCTCACTGGACTTGTATCACATAACTCTTGTTGTCTTAGTGCAGTCTGGACTGAGCCTGCAGCTGGTCAGTGTGATCAGCACCCTAATCTGCTAATCAAATATAAAATGGTGTCAGCTTTATGTTCTTCCCTGTGTTGCCTACATCCAGGACTGTCCAGGCTAACTCAAAGTTGCCTTCATTTGCTGGATTCAGTGATATACCAAACTGTATACACTTCCTTGAGGATGACAGTTTTTTCCATCTAGTTTTTGATAGGTACTCCTGTCTTCAAGAAGATTTCACTGAATTCATGCAATTTGTGTTCAGGCTCTAACCTTCCTTCCATTAATCAGGTTATTGAGAAAATGACCTTTGTACAGCTTTATTTATACCCTACATCTAATGACCTGTTTGACTAATATCTTCCTGGTTTTAGATCTTGACACAGCACAGAGATTGCCTACCTTGCTGTGGTTAATGACCTCTTCATGGTGAATTCTCGACTGTATCTGATCTTGCCGATTCTTGATCTCCCGGCTCTGTCATAGTGGATCATTATATCATACTCAATCGTGTGTGCACCCACCATAGATGGACGTTGACAGTTCTCAAATGGTGGTCTCTTATTTCTCAGGGTATACTCTGAGCTGTTTTGAGTTTTAGTTTTTCCTGTTTCTAGCTGGCATGTGGGGAGTTGTACTGCTTGTTCTGGGTCTGTTATTTGCAATGTACCTGCCACAGTTGTGAGATGTTATTCACTAGCATTGCTATGATGACTTATTCAATAATACCCCCATTTCTCATGAGCATCTGTCTAATTCTATTACCTTAGAAAACTGTTTGGAGGCTGTGCAGTTTTTAAATGAATTCTTGTCACTTATATGGTGATAGTTGCACCCACGATTGTAACCTTCTCTATTCTTTTCTTTCCTCACTTTGTGTGTTGACTATAGACTGCAGTTTCTGCTTTGTGTGTAAAATTTCAAGAGGATTTTTGACAAGAAACAGCCACTTCAAGGCCAAGTGTCTGCAGCTATCAAAAGTTTATAAAGAATATCCCTTGAATTAAGGAGGTGCAAAATAAATGCCAATAATCATTGTATCATCTCATCTGGACTAGTGCAATGCACTCTGCATTGGGCTTATGGCTAGTGACCTCAGCTATCAGGCTGCAACAGATGCAGAATTCCCAAGATAGATTGTTGACTACGGCTTCCCTCACCGGTTATCACTCCCTAGTTGCTTGATCGCTATTGCTATCTGTGATGGTGAGGTGAGTTTTTAAGATCTTAGTTTTAACCTTATATGCCTTACGTATAGTAAAGACCTAGAGTGTATTAGACCTCTTCTCACATTACTCGACTCCACTGCAGCTTACATAATCAGGAGAGAGGCTATTAATTGTATCTAGGACTCTGAGACCTCAGGCAGGTGTTTATTTGCTTTCCTGACATGAATCCCATTACATTAATCAATTTGTTCTTGTCATCTCTTAAGACAGATGTTACTGTATTTTATTTTTATTTGTATCTTAACTTTGTTTTTTTAGTGTTCTTGTTGTACAGTTCATAGTTTTTTTAAGCTTTTTAATTTATTGAAAGTCAGAGAACCTGGGCTTGGATTTAACAAGCCATTGTGTCCCTTCTATGAAGAATGGGGAAGTTGTCTCACTTAGGGCTTGCAGTGAAGTGGCAATAAATGATATGCTTTATGAGCCTTCATTACTCTCTAGTATCCCACCTCCTTTTATAAATAAAGATAAAGATGCAAGCAGTGTTCTCAGATCTGCTCCAAACTGAATTAAAATAAATAGAATTTTGTTCTGACCATGAGTGCAGATGGTTAGGATTCATAGATAGCAGGGAATTGCTTAGGGCTGGATATGAGCCAACATGTCCGCCAATGTGCTGCACAGCGTATGAACAGCCTGCTCTTTAACTGTAACCTGCTGTTTGCAGCTGTGTACCTGAAACACAAACAGCAGCTACATAAATTAGGGTCTATGGCTGCATTTACAATTCCTGATGAGTAAACTGGTGGGGTGCAAGTCTGCATGATAGGGAAAATTTACAGGCTAGCATTTGTGGACTACCCTAACGTACAAACTGCAGAGATGTCTAAATCTACCTGGCAAGCTCATGTGTAGCTCTGCATTACATGTCACAGCCAGCACCATCCACAGTTAAGTACTGAAATGGACAAAAATCTATAAGACTGGAGCTACTGCATTGCCTATAGCAGCAGAGAGTTGCTCACACAATCCATTTGGTACAACCATCCTTATTACTACCTTCAACATAGTGATGTGTGATGCATCCAATTAATGGGAGTGCATCCAGGACCAAATTCTTCACATTTTACTACATGATTATGTGGTATGCTCTGCAGTCAGTTTTAAGAAGGTTTAACTATCTGTGAATCTCACCCTGACGTGACTACAGAATACAGCAAGTCATTCTGCCGCAGGCCCAATCCGACAATGCTCTAGTCTGAACACTGTTCTACATCACTGCAGTATGATCACTAATGACCATGTTCCATGCCTTAAACAAACCTTTTCTAATTGTTTAATTTGAAAGACTAACTGCTTATTGTTATATCAGCTTTCACAATTTCGACCTCCTAGATGCTTGAGCCTTTTTGTAGAGATTTATGACTTTTAAAAGTTCTGTAAAGATGGGGAGGGTACACTTTTATATAATATATTAATCCATTTGAAAATATGGAAACTAATGCATATTCACTGATTAATGAATACACAGGCCAGTATCTTTGCTTCTCAGAGAACTGAATAAGCAGTCATTTCTCTATAATTGGCTATGCCACCAGCAGTAGGATTGGGCATGCTCTTGCAGAGTATCTGTCATTTTGCTTTCTTCAACAGTTCTCTTGTGTGCCAAAAAGTAAGAACATGCCTTGAAAAAATTACACAGAGAATGAGGGATATTAGAGAATACCTGTATTATACACAATGCTGAGGTGTCCACTCTCCAGTGGAGGTAATGCTTCACATGGGGTGGCCTAATGGTTAAGGTGTTTGTCTTGCAAACACAAGGTGCAGGGTTTGAGTCTCACAAGGGATAATTGGCTAGACTTAAAATGGCTCGCAAGGGCAGTTAGCTTAGTACTAATCTATGAACATGTATTGGCCACATCTGCTGTAGGCTTCTGACGAGTGTGTGTGTTTGTGTGTGTGTGTGTGTGTGTGTGTACACCACTATGTGCCAAGTTTCTGAATATGTTAATGACTTTGTATTTATGTATGCAGTGAATTATGCTGAAAAGAAGAAATTCAATCTTACAAATGAAATTACACCTATCTTCTGAGCTGCTGTTTGTTTTGCTGTTAAATGAGACAACTCAGCAATCTACATTATTGTATATTATAACTTTGCTATGAAGCAAGGATTACTAGAACAGAAAAATCCTAAATTAAGAAGTAGATTGCTTAAGGTACTGTGAACTTCAGTGTTGTGTAGATTACTGGCATTCTACGTTGTTACCTATGCAGTGCTGTAGTGCTGTTCTAGGTACAATGACCTCCTCTAGTGGCAGAGGTGATGTTTCAAGATTATTTAATTAAATGTGCAACAACAAATCCACAGGTGGTGTGATCAATAAGGCAGATTTATTCAATGGATATAAAAAGATGGTTAAGTGTTTTTGTCAAAACTGACCTCATCAGAATCATGAATTAAAAAAAACAAACACTTAAATATTTAAAATGCAAGGTCACATGATGATATAAAAATTAATTTTTAAAGGGGTATTACCCCATTTTATACACACATGGCTTTTCTCTTAAGCACAGGCATAATAGAGGTACTGTATTTTATTCCTGGCTCAGATGTTGCATTTAGTCTCAATTTCCATTTGAGCTCATTCTCCTCAATTTTATTTTCCCAGTAACCTCCCTTCACATGCTTCATAATTCTTTCTAAAATACCAAATTTGAAATTAATTTTTTTTTCCTTGACAAGGTCCATTACTATGTCTAAATAGTGCATTATTATTGACAACATTCTTAACTGCATATAAATGCTCATAGATGCATTTTCGTAAACTTCTAGTTGTTTTCCCCATATAAAAAAGTTACAGGTTTTACACATTGCAATATACATATACCATGTATACCGCAATTCCCTGAACTCAGAAAAACTCTCCGTGGGGGGGGGGGGGGGCTCCAACAACAATACTACTGTCCTGATTAATGTATTTGCAGTAGTTACACATACCACACTTTTAGTCCCCCCCCCACCCCCACCGAAGTGCTGCTGTCAGCATGCCTTTTAATCGGATATTCTAGTAAGTTTTTTAAATTGTTAGCTGGTTTAAAGACAAACTTGTGCTGACAACAGGACTTCGGGGGGGGGGGGCTAAAAAGTGCACTCTGTCTGGAATACTGAGTGAGCATATGAGTATAAGTGGGAAATGTATTTATTTTTGAGCTGGGATACAGGATCTGAATTTCCTAGGCATAGGAAGGCCTTGTTAAACTTAATTCTGGTGGCTGCCAAAAAAGCAATTACTAGAAAATGTAAATCAAAATGTAAATCAACTATACTTGAAGTAGTGCATATTGTAACAGATGAAAGAACTGATGGTGGAATCTTTAGAAAAGAGCTGGAGTAAATTACATAGGAAAAAATGGGAATTGTGGGAACAATATATGCAGAAAAATGTTTTGGAGGAGAATGCAAGAATTGAATAATTTATCTAATGTTGCCTAGATTAGAGGATATATAGTATATGTTTGCAAATGTGAACTTGTTAATGTAGTTTGAGTACTTTTATGTAAATGTAAGTTTGTGTATGTCAAAAGTGCTAATTAAATAAAGGTGCTAAAAAAAGCTGGGGGTCACTGTGCGATTCTGACAGCAGCAAGTTGGAAATCATTTCTAGGCCATTAGTTATATATTAATGAATTCATCTGATCTCAAGCAGAAACAGACATTTACATGATCATACAAATAACTGTAATTACTGGTGATGTGTGCATAGAAGGCATAGCTATTAAGTGTCCCTGATCCCAATTATTATTGATTGCAGTCACCAAGTAATGACAAATGTGAGTTTCGGACTTTACATTAGCAAACATTTTCTGAAAGATATAAAATATTTTATACTAGCCATTTTCTAATTGTAAAAGAGCAATATTTAAAATCTGTCCCTGATTTTGGGTTTTCGTTACTGATTCTTGAGCTAAGTGGTTGAAAGGGCATGGGGGATACAATGGGTAACACTGTACAATTCTGATAATAGAAAGTTGAAATATATTTCTGGGCCGTTTTTATGTATTCATTCACTTGATTGCAATCGAACATCTAAAGTGCAGACAGTCATACAAGTGGCTAAAACTGATGACTGTGTGTGTCTGTTACTATATACTGCAGAACTTATAGCTTTATAAGTAGTTAGGCTACAAAGCTGTGAAAAATGCAGAATGTATTAACAAAAATGGAAGAACTTATAGGAAATACTTCGGTCAGTGACAAAGCAGTTTTTTAATGTTGCTATAACTGGACCTACATACTGTATGACACTAAACAGTACAAAAGCATTGTGTTTTTTTTCTGGAGAAAGGAGGAATCACATTAAAAATGTTCCAGATAGGCAAAAAAAAAAAAAAAATAAGGCCGTGTGGTTAATTATTTGGAGCTCAGCTTCAGTTCTAGGCTGAAATGCAACCTGTACTTTTATTTATCTGCAATATAAATGTGTGTTTCATGAAAGTTCTACAAACATGTTGTGGACTAATGAGAATACACAAAGTTTATACTAATTCTGCTAACTAAATTATAGTTATGAATGGCATATGTAGCCAACCAAGGAAACTGGCATATGTATCTTTTCACAGTGCAGTAAGGATTTCTTTGGAGCTGTAAGTGTGCATGTGTTAGCACCACAGTGGTTCTAATTTTATAGGTTGTTACTGGTAAAAAGGTAAATTTAAAACAAAAAAACTCTGAAAATGCAGACACACTGAGCGTAAAAATAATTTTATTCAACTCACAAAGCAGCTTTCAAGCAAAACCCTTCCTCAGTGTGTTCATGCAATAGTAAAAATTAAAACCATATTTAAACAGTAAAATCATGTGACACAGCCAATCAATTACCTAATAATTCAATTACATATAAAAAAGCTTAGTCTCATATATATATATATATATATATATATATATATATATATATATATATATATACATGTGTGTGTATATAATATATATATATATATATATATATATATATATATATATATAGTTGTTACTCTCCTGAGTCATCCAATTGCCCGTGGACTACAGGCCGCAACAACTAATATTCTATTCAAAGCTTCTATCCTCACCTTTCCTCAACTGTTGTGCCCTATTGGACTCCAGGACCAGCTCAATCCATCTACCAACCTGCCCAAGTTGTTACTCTCCTGAGTCATTCAATTGCCCGTGGACTACAGGCCGCAGCAACTAATATTCTATTCAAAGCTTCTATCCTCACCTTTCCTCAACTGTTGTGCCCTATTGGACTCCAGGACTAGCTCAATCCAACTACCAACCTGCCCAAGTTGTTACTCTCCTTAGTCATTCAATTGCCCATGGACTACAGGCCGCAGCAACTAATATTCTATTCAAAGCTTCTATCCTCACCTTTCCTCAACTGTTGTGCCCTATTGGACTCCAGGACCAGCTCAATCCACCTATCAACCTGCCCAAGTTGTTACTCTCCTTAGTCATTCAGTTGCCCGTGGACTACAGGCCGCAGCAACTAATATTCTATTCAAAGCTTCTGTCCTCACCTTTCCTCAACTGTTGTGCCCTATTGGACTCCAGGACCAGCTCAATCTACCTACCAACCTGCCCAAGTTGTTACTCTCCTGAGTCATTCAATTGCCCGTGGACTACAGGCCGCAGCAACTAATATTCTGTTCAAAGCTTCTATCCTCACCTTTCCTCAACTGTTGTGCCCTATTGGACTCCAGGACCAGCTCAATCCACCTACCAACATGCCCAAGTTGTTACTCTCCTGAGTCATTCAATTGCCCGTGGACTACAGGCCGCAGCAACTAATATTCTATTCAAAGCTTCTATCCTCACCTTTCCTCAACTGTTGTGCCCTATTGGACTCCAGGACCAGCTCAATCCACCTACCAACCTGCTCAAGTTGTTACTCTCCTGAGTCATTCAATTGCCCATGGACTACAGGCCGCAGCAACTAATATTGTATGTTACAGACAATTCCTTGTACTTTTGATTACTTTTTGTAAATACTTGAACTTTGCACCTCCTAGGTGCAGTAGTTCTCCTGCCATATCTGCCAGCAGCCATACCCCCCCCTATTTTAGTATTATTATTCTCTATTGTCTGCCTCTAGATACTGTAGCTCCATTCCTGCTTTGGAGCACCCCTCTATCCCTTTCCACCACTTTACTTTATATTTATATCACACTGCTTCTATCTCGCAAGGCTCTTACAGACTCTGGCCACTAGATGGAAGTCTTTTCCCACCTCTAATCTCACTCTATTTTGTCGCCCTACCCCTTACTCCAAACCTTTCATGATTGCTGCACTCCTCCCTTTAACCTTCTTTTTGCCATAGTCTTCTTAAATCTTGTTACCTATCTCCTACCTTAGTTCTTACAACTCTCTTCACCTAGTCCTCCTCACTACCTTCACTCCTCCTAGGCTTTCCCTTACTCTCCCAGGTTTTTCCCATCTCTTTTTACCTCCTCCTCCCACAGATTCATACATTGGCTTCTTTATTACTGTCTCCTATGCATACCTTCCTCCTTACTGATTGTTTTCACTCACTACTCTCCTGACTTGGGTCTGCACCGCTCCGTTCGCCCTGTGGGCTCACTTCGCTCCCCATACCCTACCCCCAAATCCCACCCACCCCACTACACCTACACTTATACTTCACTAAACACTCCCCTTTACTTCCCAAACAATCACAAACCTCCCAATCATAAGGCCACTCCCCTATCTCTACCTGACCTAATTAGTGCATTTCTCCAATCTTCTAAACCACACCCCTATTACCTATCATAATTCCATCCTCTGCACTAACTACCTCACACTCTTACTCCTCCTCAGAATCCATTATTTCTATTATCTTATACTATACACCCTCCCCTTTATCTACTAACACCCTCCTTTATTTTTCTACCTTATTCTCCTTACACTACTTACTCTCCTCTAATACCTAATCTTTACCATGGCCACTACTCTAACAACTACTCTTACTTGCATGGTACTCATATCTAGCACAATAGCCTCCCTAACCATACCTTATTCTCTCACCTTCTATGAACATCATACTCTATTTAAACAAAACCCTCACTTCCAACAAACTCTACCATCTGCTTGTATCTACACCCTTACTCATAGTAACATAACCTCTACTTCTAACTATATACTCACAAAATATCACAGAGCAACACGTCACATACTTCAATCCCAAAAAAAGTCTTAATAATGTTCACAAAATGTTTCATATCCAACAACAACACCAATCACACCTCCTCATAGACGGGGATATTCATCCAAACCCTGGCCCCAAATATAACAATACCAATAACCTACATAATGTAACTTTACCAATGTATTCCTCATTAGCTAAAGCTCCTAACTCCCTCCTGATAGCTCACCTCAATATCAGAAGTATCAACATTAAAATTTCCCACTTGCATGCACTCCTAGATCTGCACTCATTTGACATTTTATGTCTCACAGAAACATGGCTCAAACCTACTACACTAGACCAGGAAATTACCCCACCAGGTTATAATATCCTTAGACATGACCGCAAAACCAAAAAAGGCGGAGGTATAGCTATTATCTATAAAGCTAATCTCCAACTTTCCATCTTTAACAAGATTCCATTATTAGACACCAAATCCGAATTGCTATCAACCAAACTCCAAATAAACAATTCAAAATCTATCTACCTTATCTGTATGTATCTTCCTCCTGGAAACAATACTAATACTCTTGAAAACCTACTTAACTACCTATCTACCCAACTACCACAAGAAACCATTATACTTGGAGATTTCAACATAGACTGGCTCACCTGTAGTTCCCTGACCCCAACTAACCACTTAAATCTATATGGCTTCTCTCAGTTAATAAACACTCCAACTAGAATTCATAAACCTAACGGGAAAGAATCCACCCTTGACTGGATACTTACAAATAGCCACCCTAACAATTATACTCCAGGAACCCTTCCCGATAATATCAGTGACCATATGCTCACTTACATTATTAGACAAAAGGTTCACTTCCCAACTACACATAATGTCAAAACTGCATGCTCTAAAAAATTCTTTAATCCTGATATTTTTCTAAATGAACTAAAAGCATGTGATTGGTCACCACTAACCTATCTGGAACTTAATGAGGCTGTAACCTATTTTAACACTACCTTTCTTCAAATACTAGATCACCACTCACCTTACCACTCTACTAGAATAAGATCCAAATCTGCCCCATGGCTAACTAAACAAACTAGGCAAAAAATGCTCCTTAGAAATAAAATATGGGCTAAATGGAGAGCTAGCAAATGTCCATCTGACCACCTCCTTTTTAAACAATTGAGAAACAGCACCAAAAGAGATACTCTTAGGGATAAAAAAGAGTTCTACCTAAACCTCCAACAAACTTCACAACAAACTCTACAGAAATTTTGGTCAGGTATTAACAAACTTCTTCAGCCGGGAAACACTACCACTCCCACCCCATTAGGTTTCAACCAAAATAATTCCAACCAAATCCCTGATGCCTTCAATAACTACTTTACAGATGCCATCCAATCCCTAGCCAACTCATTACCACCTTTAACTGCATCTCCATCTAATTCCTCCAAGACTCTATCCTCCACCTTTCATATACACCGAGTTCCTACATCTCTTATACAAAAGCTACTTAATAAACTAAAACCTTGCACCCCATCTGCTGACCGTCTCCCATCTGAATACCTTCAAATTGCCACTACAGCCATAGCCTACCCCATATCCATCCTCATTAATAGAACCATCTCTGAAGGCAAAATTCCTACCATATGGAAAGTATCCCACATCATCCCTCTACATAAAGGTGGAACCTCAGTTGAGCTCACTAACTACCGACCAATTGCTTTACTCTCCCCATTAGCTAAGATAATGGAAAAATGTATCCACAAACAACTACTCAACCATCTGCTACAGAATAATCTACTAGCCAACTGCCAACATGGCTTTAGACCATTCCATAGCACTACTACTGCTCTTCTCTCCATTACTGACTCTATAAATAAAAATCGTAACAATAACTCCTTTTCCTCTGCACTATTCATAGACCTGTCAAAAACTTTTGATATGGTTAATCATACTCTTCTTCTAGAGAAACTAAAGTACCCTTCTCTGGATCCACTAGCATTACAATGATTCAAATGTTATCTTCAAAACAGACAGCAAGCTGTACTCTGGGAAAACAGTCTGTCTTCATTACTTCCTGTAAATATTGGAGTCCCTCAAGGCTCTATCTTAGGTCCCCTACTTTTTTCCATATTTATTAATGACCTCCACATGAACATACCCCAAGCCACCTGCATTCGATATGCAGATGACTCTACCTTAATCTGCACTGCTAAAAACATATCCTCCCTCCAGTCCCTCACCCAAACTGCTTTCCAAAATGTTGAAAACTGGTTCATGCAACACTGCCTTCTCCTCAATCCTAAAAAAACAAAACTACTGCTTTTTACTCCAACTCATAAGTCACCCACTCAAATCTTCACTATAGCCTCTAACAATGCTACTAACATTGCACCAGAAACTACCACCCGCCTACTAGGTGTCACAATTGATAATCATCTTAACTATGACAACCATATTAACTCCACCATAAAGTCGGTCAACAAAAAACTTGATACTCTCTATAGAATTAAACCCTTCCTTACCCCCTCAGCCAGAAAAACTATTGCCCAAACCCACCTGATTTCCACCCTTTTCTATGCCTCTGCTATATTTACTAACCTATCTAAAAATAACATCTCCAAACTTTCTACCTGCTATAATAGCATAGCTAGATTCGTCACATCCTCTCCCTTTAAAACTCACCACTGCCTTAATCTTAAACAACTAGGATGGCTAGAAATACAGAACCATTTACTCTATCAACAGTTACTGATCTCCCAAAAGATCCTATACCACCCCAATGACACCCCCATCCTCACTAATCTGATTTCTCCATATAAAAACCTGGCTACACTACGTTCAGCAAATAAACTCCTTGTTGCCTCAATTAAATCTAACAACAAAGCTGGTGATTCACTTTTCTCAAATACTATAGGGAAAAACTGGAATCAGCTCCCTCCTGAACTATCTACCCTAGCATCCACCTCTCAATTCACAAAACACATTGAAGAACATCTGAAATCTCAGTGGCTCTGTCCTTGTGCTAACCCTGACTGAAACTTTTATTTCCCTCCAGCTTATACCCTTCCCCTCTCCCCCATCTTTTCCCTCCAATTCTAGTTACTTCTCTTTTGCTTTCCTCTTAGTAATACAATTTAATTTAAGGACTTTACTCTTTCTACCCCATACCCTTTTTGTTTCTTATATACTTGCTTATTTATATTTAGTTTAAATTTTAGCATAATGACTATAGTCTTCATTTTTATAACTATATTTCCTTTTTTATTTATTTGACTTAGTTATTTTTTAAACGGTGTTATTGTTTTTGCTTGGAGCTTTTCTCCCTGGACCTCTACTGAAAATGGACATATATCCAGCTAGACTAGCCCGGTCAACAAATGTAAAATAAAATAAAAAATATATATATATATATATATATATATATGTGTGTGTGTGTCTATGTAGGTCCATTATGTAATTTCAAAATACTGAAATCCCGAAATGCAGTATTTCTAAATTTTCACAGTTAGACATTGCCCATTCGATTCTCAGTTAGAGCGTCTTCTGTGTGACGACATGTGTGAATGGGCGTTCCTTCGTTGAAGGTTGTGCGTTAGGCCCGGCAAGCCAGCACGTAAAACTCTACTGCCAATCATTAGCGGACCGGAGTTCCGCTGTGGCGACCCCTAACCAGAAAAAGCCGAAAGACACAAACAAACATTGCTAAAAACTCAAAGTTCCGAAACCGGCAGAAGTGCGAAATTCAAAATCTCGAAGCACGGAGATGTTAAATTTCTGCTTCTGCTGGTGCGATGTGTAGATATGTTGGTTGAATTTAGGTAAGTTTGTGTGTGTAAATGTGTTGGTTAGGGGCTTTAGTGTGTGTAAGTGTGTGTTGGGACTGTGATCTGTGTGTGTGAGGGACTGTAAGATGTATGTGTGTGTGTGTGTGAGTTTCGTTTTTGTTTTTGCAATCTTGAAGTTAGAATATATAAGTAGGGGGGTGAGGGCACAGAGGGGGGGGCTGCTTATCTATAGTGTAGATGCATTTATTTGATTGGGGGGTTGTGTTTGTTTATGTGTGTACTGTATGTGTAGCATAGTTTTGGCATTTTGAATTTCGTGGTTGTGTGTTTTCGGAATTGTGAGTTGTGCTTGGGTTTTTGGTTATGCAATTTCGAAATACTGAATTTCGGGATTTCAGTATTTTGAAAT
>NC_056747.1:292392437-292532437 GCF_019279795.1 Protopterus annectens | reverse complement strand
GAAACCAAAGCGTGCTAGTAACTGGATTTTTGGGTCTCTACCTGCTGCTGTGCTTTATTTTGTTTGGCATGAAGTACATGGACAGCAGAGCTGTTTGGTGTTTTATGGTAATTTAATTTTAATTGCCAGTATCAATACTTCCTTGGGTCTCTCATGAATAAAGGCTTCTGGACTTGTGGGATTAACCAGCTCAACAAAGCATAAATAAAATTAAGCATCACATTTTTTGCTATTGCAAGCATTAACCTTATTTGTGGTATTACACTCGTATTTAACATGTGACCTTCCTTAGTCATGAGAAATGCAGTATAATTTGCGCCCCACTAATATGCCCGACAAAAGAAGCTATGCATGTTTATTAACTAAAGTGTAATGTGATTATGTAATTCCTGTGTTGGCACAGCTGTGTGTTGCTTGACTGAACCACTGTAACTTGTTCTGCTCCTTCCACCCACATGGTGTGCTGAATGTTAGTTGTTGAAAGAGATGGAATCCACACAACTACAGTAGTAAACTCTACACTTAAAGGTTTTCTTATTTAGTTAGCATGAGCTGTAAATTATGTGAAACTGTAACATAGTAGAGGGGCAGGTACTAGTTCTGTAAGTGCTAATGAAGTAGCAGGTACGTTAATCTCCTGCTAGAACACTGCTTTCCCATCTCCTGTCAGCTCAGAGTGAGAATGGAGCTTGAATTCACAGGGTGCAGAAAAATAGTTTGTTTTTTATAAATACAGAAGGACAGTAACTGCTCTTTCCTTGATATACACTTATGAGGAACAGCTGGAGCTGCAAACAGATTCATGGGTGTTGAACATCATGAACTGAGAGGACATTGTAGTTCTTTAAGGCGCATGGGTTTCATACCAAGAATTATGCGCTTGGTCATTTTAGTACAAAATAATTAATGCCAGAACTAGACAACTGATGCACACGAACTGTTTTTTAAAATAAACATTTGCACAACAGAACAGCTGAAGTACAAATGAGGACATTAAATGTATGCTAAGCATGTGCAGCAAAGATATACAGGAACTGGATTAATTAACCCTCATACCAATCTGTGCCCCGAATGTTCTGTTTGACAGCAAGTATTAATGAGCAAAGGTCTTTCTGAGCTACTAAGGCAGGAATATACCATTAGAATTCAGAAAGAAAGACAAAGGAAGGGTTTGAGTATTGACTGTTGCATAGGAAGTAAGAAAGCAGTTGATATGGAGGGACATCATTCTTCTATGCCCATCCATCTGCAACCCCTTTTTCCCATTCTTGCACATGGGGTTGAGGTGTCACTTCAGCAGTGACAATCATTTACAGCCACGGTTTACTCCTCTGGGTAGCTATCCCTGCTGCGGTCATTCTTCCGCACCACATAAGTTGCATGCACACTTGCACCAATGGCCAGTTTAGTGTGCCCAGTCCACCTTCTGCATGCCTTTGGAATGTGGAAGGAAACTGGAGCACCCAGATTAAACTCATGACAACACAGAAAGGTTGTGCAGACTCTGCGCAGAAGGCACCCCAGCTGAGAATCAAACATATTGAAAATAAACTGAAGGATAGACTATGGCGTGATACTGGAACAAGGCACACCACTGTCTGCAGTATTTGAAAGGTGTCTGGGTAGGTGGTGGGAGTACCAAATAAAGGTTTTAAAGACCTTAGCACAAGTAGTATCAGTCACTTCCAGATGTACAGCTTGCAGTCAATGGCCCATGGTTCCAGAACAATCTACCTGCTGTGGATTTTAATTTAATTTCATTTAAATCAGAAAGACAGTCAAAATGAAAAGAATTTGCATTTTACTTTTGTTTTATATTTTTTCTCAGTACAAGTAGAAAGCTGACCTTATGTTATCTGTGGTGGTTTTGTGCAGAAGGGGTGTAAATTGGATGCCTAAAAGTTTAATTACCTGCTGTTTTTTTTTGTGTGCAGCTTACTGGCATTACAATTCCTTCAACAAAGTTCGAGTGACTACCATTTTTTAATAAAAGGCATATTTGAAATCACATGCCACAATATGAATATACAAGATAGATAGCTTTAAGGGAGACATGAAGTATTTCATAGAACAGGTAGCAAATGATTAGAACAACCTAGCTAAGATAGTTCCTTGGTATTTGCATTCAGTGCAAAGTTTGTGTGTGTGTGTGTGTGTGTGTGTGTGTGTGTGTGTGTGTGTGTGTGTGTGTGGCTTAATGATTTGTTTTTGTACATTATTTATTGCGTTTAATGTTTTGCTTATCCTGGCCTTTTTATTTTCTTTGTTTTGTAATTTGCCATGTATTATCATAGTTTTTTTTTTCATTACTGTCTGTATTCTTTGCTTCTTTAGCTTGTGTTATGGCTACAATGCTCTTTGGATCAGTCCATTTAACTAGCTAGTTAATAAACAGACAACAGTACAAATGAATAAATAAACCATGCCACTCAGTATGGCTTCACTTATTTTCTGTTCCAAGTAATAAGAAAGATCAGGTACATTAGACGAAGGCTTTTCAGGGTATACTGCTGTTCAATGCATTGTACATGGATAGCACCATGACATATGGTTAACGAGCTGTGTGCACTGGATTTTGGACAGCATAAATGTGTCCAGGGTCTCTCAAATCTATGTATACTACTTTTGTCAGTACATTCCTCCATTTAAACGTTCCCCATCCTTTGTAGGTATTACCATCCACTTTTTTGTTTTTTTTCCTTACTTTTTTGTGCTTCTGTTGACTAGTTGTTTTATATTGCTGACATGCTGTTTGTTTCATTTTACAACTTCTGTTTTGAGTATGTTTACATTGTCTTCATATTTATTTTTGATGTTCCATCTTATGGGCACAAGACCTTGCCTTTGCTTGCTGGCTGCTGTTTTCCACACTAGAAAATTTTCAGTGATTCCTGACAAAGCACACTTCTATTTGCTATGTTAGGCCTTGGTGTTATTATTTACTTATTTATTTATTTTCCATTTGTTTACCGGGTTAGTCCAACTGGACACAAGGTGACCATTTCCAGCGGAGGCCCAGGGAGAAAAGCTCTAGATACATAGTAAAAAATTATAAAGAATAATAAAAAAATTATATAAACATAGCTATTTTGTACAAAGAGCATGGAATGTAAGAGTAAAATTAGAGTTTTACAAATGATGCAGCATACAGCGGTTAGAATATTGAGAAACAAGCACAACCACAGAAAGTTAAAATACAAGGATTGGACTCTGTACTGCTTTTATAGGTCAAATGACACTTGGTGCTAGATGCTACCTGTGTCATATTCCATTGCATTTACCACTCAGTTCTGTACCACAGCTGCATGCTGTCTAGCCTTTCATACTCTACTCTGTGTGTTGTTTCTTGCAGTTTCTGCCAAAAAGAAGCTAAAGTCTAAACCATTTCCATTTTATTGGCTTCTCTGTGTATTGTGACCATTCTGCCTAAATGACATTCCCCCCATCACTCACTCCTTGCATTTTAACTTTCTTCGGCATTCAGCCATCACTCACTCCTTGTATCTTAACCTTCTGTGGTTGTACTTTGCCCCATTTCCTTGTATTTAATCTTTCTGCAGCTGCGCTTTTCCTTATGTGTTGAATACTGCATGTCTGTTTTTTTTCACTCATGCTGTGGTATATATTTAATTCTCAGACATGTAGATTTGTTGCATTTCTTTGGAGGATTTTAAATTAATGACAAACTAAACTGAGATGAGTGCCATGTCTGACATGAAATCTTCAATTCATGTCCTTCACTTTTCATACAGAATTTTCAGTTTGTCATCCACTTCTTAGAGAACTGTCTGCTGTCCTACTAAAGCGAGTGTAGACTTAGCAATGGTAGAAAAATGTTTTCTGGCAACAAGGAAGTATATGGAACATTTTCAAAGTGAAGAAACATTTCTTGTCAATTAAAGAATTTTCGAAATAATTTTACTATTAGACAGCTATTTGATAGGACCTGATTTTTCATTTTTTAATGCATTATTGGTCCATGTTATTTCTATGTTGGTAATTATGAAATGTACTGTAAGAGAAGATAGACAGCATTGTATGTTCTGTATGTGAAAGTACATTTAGAGCCAATGTATGATGGCACATGTTCAATTGTTTGTGCCACTTTGTTACTATATATTTATATTAACATTGCAATTGTGTTAATTATATTACAGGCATTTTGACCCTGATGTCTGTAAGCTATATTTGTTTTTCTCAGCAAGTATACAGTTGGCACCCTTACCATTTTCTGAGACCCCCTGAATTGTTTCCCTCTCTCTTTTAACTTAATAAGATTCACTAATTCAAGTTTAATTTCACAATGTAATAAAATTGACTTAAGCCAGTTCTAATCCTTGCCTAAGATGGATGCACATCTAATTTATTCATAAGACTGAAATAGTTCCAGAACACTTCTGTTTCATATTAGTGTCTCTCTGATTATACCTTAATGTCTCCAGGAAGGGGAGTCATTTCAAAGTATTTTTATTTTCCTTTCTCAGTGACTGCAGCTGGATGTGTGTATGTATGCCTGTGTGTCATATATAGAATATATTTTGTTTTCCAGCATGCTTATTCTGAAGAGCTAGATCCATTTAGAATTGTCATCAATGAAATAGTGTGTGAAATGTTCCATAGATCACAGGCTTTATATGACTTGTCAAATGAAACATGCTGCCTACTCCAAAGATTGAAAGAACACAGCCCAGACTAATATTCTGTGGAAAATGTTAAATTCAAATACGCCATTTCTGTCATCCAGGCAGACAAACAGATACACACATGCACACACTGCATCCACATTACAACAGAAAAGCAAACCAATGTTGCTTTCAGCTACCCCCCCCCCCACTACATCCCAGTGAAGGCTGTTCCCCTAAACTACTCTTGCCAAGGATTTACAGCCCCTGACTCTGTTAACTGCCTCAAGGGTGGGCATACATTACAAGTAAACACAAATCACTACTTCCTCTAAAATTCCAAGCGCACCCTACTCCTGAGCAGTCATCTTCCCTAGCACCCAAGGCTGGCACTGCTTCTGTCCATGTCCTCTGACCCAGCACATATTATCCCTTGAACCAATGATCACCCCCTGCAGTCTTCCCTAGCACCCTGGACTGGAACTGCTTCTGTCCATGTCCTCCAACCCAGCACATGCTACCCCTCAACACAGTGCTCACCCCCCAGTCTTCCCTAGCACCGCTTCTGCCCATGTCCTCTAACCCAGCACTTGCTACCCCTCAATCCGGTGCTCACCCCTCCTCAGTACCATTGACTGACACCACTTCTAACCATGTCCTCTGACTCAGCACATGCTATCCCTTGACCCAGTACTCATCCCCTCAGTCTTCCCTAGCACCCTGGAATGGCATTGTTCTATCCATGTCCTCCGACCCAGCACATGCTATCTTTCGATCCAGTGCTCAGACCCCTCCATCAGTCTTCCCTAGTATCCTGGACTGGCACCGCTTCTGTCCTTGTCTTCTGTCCCCCAACACATGCTACCCCTCAAATAACTGCTTCACTCCCCAAGTCCCACTATGTCACTAAGGTTCTCAACTGTGATCCTTGCCTAATCCTGCTTCTCAAACCACTCCAGCAACCTCCCTCACTAACCTCTGTAAGTGTGTTCTCTTCCATATTCTAGCAATTTTACCTATATCTGACATATTTATTCTTTAATTTGTGAAATGCCTAAAGTGACAGCATCTCTTAGCATACAAATTATTGGCTATATAACCTATATTTTCACTTTAATAAGAACTCTGTCCTAAATTATATACATCTGTACTGGAATGGTAAATTATACCTTGTTTTGCAGCTATTTTGACTTGTATACCCAAAATACTATGTCTATCCAAATAATATAATGTCAGAGATGTACTTTGTGTTTTTCCCCTACTGTTCCTACATTTAATTCTAAATTATCTGTTGCCTGTCTGAGGCCTCTAGTTATATGCATGATAGTTTAAAAATTGTTAATATAAGGCACTGTTATTTGTTCTATAACTATGAAATTCATTTATTTGTTTCCTTTCAGGATGTGCAGGTCTAAAATACTCAGTTGTTATACTTGGGATGCTGTTTGCATGTTTCTGTTGTTAACACAAATTGCAGGTATACAGTGTTATGGGAATTCTTAGCATCACAATATTATTTGATGTGCAGATATACATGGGAGAGTCCATTATATCCGAAAAAGTGGTATCCAAAATCATGGTCTTGGAAATGGAGACCTTGTCCTTCCTTTAACAAGCACCTCTACCATATTCATATGAGCCTCTTTTCACAGCATGAGTCACTGTAAGCCTTGATCCAGAAGTGAGCAGCAAGTGAGATGGTGGCATTTCCTGTAGTCATTTGCTTATAAAACATTAAGATCCATCACTGGGCTTTCATGTGTGTCATTTTCATAGGATGCAAGCGTGGTGAATTTTATTAAAACCACAGCATGCTTTATTCTCTGTCCTCTCGTCACTAAATAGCACATTACCTTTTTCATTTTTTTTATTCTTGAAAAAAAGTCTTGCCCATGAGACACAAGATGAACTTTTAGCAATCCTGGTATATTTGTTTTTTTTTTACAACCTGAGATGAGCATTACAGTATCACACAGTTAAGAGACTAAATTGTTTCCTAATGGCAAATAACATTCTCTAAGTGTCAGTCTGATTGATAAACTGCACAAATTCCAAAGGCTTTTTAAAACTCTGAATTCATAATAGTTTTACTGTATAACAAATCACAACATTTTTGTGTTTGATTACTTGTATGGCATACATTATAAGCTACTACTTTGCTTTTAATTAGCCCTGTTGTTTCACTATGGAATAACTGACAGTTTTCAGGCTTGCATGCATCAATGTATTTATTCCATTTTGTCTGTTTTAAGTGATTATAAAGACATGTGTTTGTAGGCATTGCATTGTGCATGTATCTGTGTTTGTGTTGGAGATCTTGTACATGCATGCACACGTACGCACGTTTGTCCGTGTGTGTGTATATGTATACTGGTTGGAGTTGTAGTATTTTAGTAAGTCTAAAGCTTGCACAATTAAATGTTTAAGCTTAGTTAAATTGAGTCAGTAAATTTGACAAATTAGTACATTTTGAAAGCAGGAAATATGGCTTTATTTTCACCCTCCTTATTCAGTTTTCTAAAAACATGTCAATGTATCCATTAAAGTATCTTTATGCCTTCTTTTAACACTTTCTTATAATTTGTTGCATTTGTGAATCTCTTATCTCTGAGTTTCATGAGATTAAGTACCACATCACTGATATCTAGGTACACATGCACTATTCATATATAAATCTCCTGTTTCAACCTTTGGGTTTGTGATGAGAGAACAGGGAAGTAATGGTGAGTTAGTTTCTGTTTTTTTTTCTTACACAGTATATTCAAGAAATTGCATTGACTAGAGATGGCAATATTTAGTACAGTAATGTGCAAATGAACAGGGACCAAAGAAAACATTCTCTCTCTCTGCCTTCTTTCTCTTATCACTGTACTTAATATCATGGCTCATGGGATAGTCAAGGCCCGAGATTCAATTATGAGCTGTCTGAAGCAAATTTGATTTGGTTCAGCACTAACCTCAGGAGGTGGTACCTATGTTTCATTCCTGAACTTCGTGATTCCCACATAGTGATGCCCTATATATCTATACATAATATATATATATATATATATATATATATATATATATATATATATATATATGTAGATATATTTTTACATATATTGTTTTATATATATATATATATATATATATATATATATATATATATATATATGTATTATATATATATAAATTGTATTTATTTTACATTTGTTTACTGGGAAAGTCTGACTGGACAAACAGTCGTTTTTCAGTGGAGGCCCAGGGAGAAATGTCAATAGCAGCAGTACATTACATTACATATGAATGAGAGACATTAATGAGCAAACAATTCAGCAGAGTTGTACAATCAGTTTTTAGGGCTATATAATATATATTAGATAAATGAATACAAATGTAATAGTTTTTCTTTGGTCAGGTATCCATTCAGACATAGTGGTAAACACTGCTGAATCATACCTCTCAACATCTCAGTGCAAGAAATCTGGACAAAGACTGACAAAATTGAGGGACAAAGGCCCACAAATAGAGATATATTTTAAATATTACTCTTATAAGCTTAAAAGTTGCTGGATTAACAAGATTTGTTTTAAAATACATTTTCTGAAGGACCTGAAGTCTGAAACTCAAATGTATGTCATTATTTAGTGACTTCATTCCTCAGATCATCCCAATAATTTGTCAGAAAAACACAGATTTTATGAGGAACAGGCCAAAATATGAGCCAAAAATTTGGACATTCTACGAAAATCTGTGCAGTTGAGAGGTATGTGCTGAATGAGTAAGTGGGTGTGTGTATATGTATATATTTTTTTATAGAGGACTGAGCAAACCCATTAGGTTCATGTACAGCTTTTTCAGGAGGAACCGGAAATACTGTATGCTGTTATGGTTGCATGCTGACTAGCTACTGAGTTAAATGCTAATTATACTGAGTGTTCAGACAATAAAAACACTCACAGCAGAGAGGTTTCTATTGCATTTTGCTATAAATGTGGTCAGCACTTCTGAAAATGTTGGGCCCACATTGTGCAAATCGCCACTTGGGTTATGATTGTTGGAGTGATGACATTGCAGGTACAGGGCATCATAACCATGACCATGACTGACTAAGAGATGACAGGTAAGTACTTGGCCATTGAGAACAGATGGCCTCATAAGACTTGCAGATGGTACAATCTCCTCGAGAAAAGTATTTGTATAGCCGTATTTATATCCATCAACAAGATGCCCCAACAGCCTTTGGAAAGAATCACCATTCAATGCATTATATAACTTCCTGGATAGTATACCAAGGAATGTGCACAATACATGCATTTTCCAATGTAACTGGTGCTTTGTATCTTCAGTGTTAGAGACACTGCAATGTGGAAAATGAGCATACGGCTTGTATGATCCCTGATAAACAAGGCACAGCTAGACGTAGTTGTCCCTGGAGAAGGTCTTGTTCGAAATGTGCTATATGTGAAGGGAGCATAACATGCTCTTACACTGCAGACATTCATGGAATTTGTTATGTGTACATTTTGCATGACTATCAGGTGTCAAGCAGTCCAGCTTCATTAATGACACACTGTGGTAAGTCCACTAGTCCAGAGCCAAGGTGCCTAATGTACCATCACTGACCATGAGTCATTTAATATTGTATGTGCCAGATGTCCATTTGGTGGGTGGATGAATTGATTACCACAAGGTAAACTTATTTTAAATTTGTTTAGAACAATTGCCCTTCATCACAGGTGACCAGTTTGTCTCGACCCAAGATTACCAGGAAAGAGTTACCTCTCAACTGTACAGGTTTTTGCAGAATGTCCAGATTTTTGGCTGATATTTTTGGCCAATTCCTCATAAAATTTGTGGTTTTCTGGAAAATTACTGTGATGATCTCAGGAATGAAGTCACTAAATAATGACATTCATTTGAGTTTCAGACTTCAGATCCTTCAGAAAATGTATGTTAAAACAAACCCTGTTACTCTAGCAACTTTTCAAGTTTATTAGAGCAATATTTAAAATATGTCCCTATTTTGGGCCTTTGTCCCCTCATTTTGTCGAGCTTTGTCCAGATTTTTTGCATTAAGAG
This sequence comes from Protopterus annectens, assembly GCF_019279795.1. Taxonomy (NCBI): domain Eukaryota; kingdom Metazoa; phylum Chordata; order Ceratodontiformes; family Protopteridae; genus Protopterus; species Protopterus annectens. Next base: position 292,522,751 of record NC_056747.1, on the reverse strand, counting down.
GTTGAGAGGTATGATTACATTTAGTTACATTTAGTGATAAATTGCAACAGAGTATGAAAAGCATCAGTAGAAAACATTTGTTAATAAAAAAATATATAAATAAGTTTACAGTAAATCAAGCCACGTTACCCTTAGTAAATGAGGGGTCAGTGTGCTAAGTAGGATGTTAGTGGGATAATTATTGGTGTGTGCTACATATTGAAGGTGTGTGGCACGTATTACAGGTGTGTGCCACGTATTACAGGTGTGTGCCATGTATCTGAGTGAGGTAAGCTTCAGCTGCTGCCTCCCTGCGTTCTTGAGAAGACTTTAACGAAATTCTGTAGATTCCCTTGTACAAGTGGGACATGAACAAGGGCATCTAAGCAATGCACCTAGAAGGGGTGTAGTATGCGTTACATGTTTTATTACATTATGCAACATCTGACACACTTCAGTGTAGCTGTTTTAAGACTTTAAAGGACATTATCAGAAGCAAAGAAAAGTTACATTTTTATATAAGAAAGAAAGCAGGTCAAATAAAATGAAAAAGGGTGTGGTCAAACTCAGTAGAATTGAGACCTTGCACATTTAGTTTTATGATTCTAAATAATGAACAGGGATGTTCTGTCATTTCTTTTGTAACGTAGATACCTGATCTCTTCTTTTTGGAAAGCATGTAATTGACTGAGCTATTTATACGCTCTGCTAACTTGCATATATGACTGTAGGCATGCTGAGTGCCACCTGAGCCTGATTTTCCCATTTTGAATACACCTGCTTAGACAAGATGATACCTCAGCATGTAATGCCAGGTCAGCACTCGTGCGCCTCGGTAAGGCAAATCCATGCCTTGTAATTAAAGCATACCAAAAGTGGAAAACGAAAAGTCTTTGGAAATAAACCCCACTGGATTTATATAGAGTGAAATTGTCTTTGTGGATTTAATGTTTCATCGCAGCTGCTTAAGCAGATCTAAAGAAAGGAAAGCCAGGTACCTCCCTTCTGAAAGAACTTAGTAAAGGACCTTAACAGTTAAGTGAAAAAAAAAATATTCTTTGAATAATTTATTTTTAGAATGTTTTCCCCGATGACAGTGAATCTTGTGGAGCATTGTTACTTGGTTTTAATTTAACTCCATAAAATTTTTTATCTAAATTACTATACCTCTCTTTTGCAAACTTCTGTCCCTACAGGACGAGAGACCAGAATGGCCTAAGCTGCTTTATCTTCTCTCACATCTTTAGGGACTTTCTCTTCTTATGGTGATCTACCAGGTAATGGGATATGCCTAAGTGTTTTTCATAAACCACAAATCAGTGGGCTATGCTGGGATGCTGTTAAGTAAGTATGGGAAAGATCTATTTGAGAATTAAGTCCCTCACAGTAGCAGAGATTAAAGAAAGTGCTAACCTGCATGACTTTGTCACCCTCTATTATTTCGAGTTAGATGTTTCATCCTCACTCAGCTGCAGACCTTTCTCCCATCGTTAGTCATATTATGTGCCTGGACATCCTTTATCACCCCCATGCATGGTGCTACGTATCAGTTGGATTATAGTCACTAACACTAATGTTTTAAGAGAGGTTTGATCTTGTAACTGTGTTGCCTCATTGCTGTGATTTTCTAGATCTGTGCCTTAGCAGTTCTTCCTAGATCCTACAGACACTGATTTTGCATGCAAAGCTGTTCCAAGGCCTAACATTAATGTTTAAACACTTGTTGTAGAGGTGGTTAGGCAACTACTAGTGTCTGACCACTTCGCTTTGCAGTACTTGATCATGAAAGTACAAACTATATAAATGCTTTTTTTTCTTTTACAAACTGTGCCTACAGATTAAACTGGTCCAGTTCTCTGAATTCATACCTAAAACTGTGAATGAACAATATCCCCAGTGTGCATACTATTTAAAGTCCTCTAACCTAAGCAGATGCTCCGCTATTTTCTGTTGTCTATAAGTTGAAACCAGTCTTCAATGGTTTTTGCTTGGCTTACTTGCAATCAATACTACTAAACTCTGATGCAGTCATCTGGTAATGCCTGCAGTATGTGTTTAAACAACAGCACCAGTGCTTTGCAGACTTGAATTAATTTTTATTTCAGGACACGAATAACTAGTGTTTCCTCAGCATACCAGTAACTGTGTAAAAAGCTTTTGAGTATGGCTTGTAAACCCTTGTCATCACTGACTTTGCCCTTTTTGCTACAGAATATTGATTATATAATGGTTTTCTGTATAATTTGTTAATAATTACTTGGCTACTCTCACATTTTGTCTATAGGTGAAGTAATTTTATAACTTTAGCTTATTTCATCCTGCCTAACTAAAAACCACTTGCCATTATTGTACAAGGAAGACTGGTCACATAGGACCATCTTTTACTTCTGGGTAAGTCTGGCTCTAGAATGAAGGTTTAGTTTGATTTAAGTACAGCCTGCATGAATTTTTCTCTGTGACGTGCTTAACAATGTTTTGTACAATGGACGAATTTTAGCTCCCCATTTTAATGTACTTGTGAGGGAACAAGCGATAAAAGTCAGTATAGCAGAGAGACTACCGACAATACCACAACAACATTTTGCTGAAAGCCCCTTTCAGCAGTTGCTAATTGTGTAACCCCCCCCCCCCCCCCCCACTGCTATATGACCTTGGAGTTGGTGTTGGACTCTCCATTGAAGGAGCTCTATTTTTTTGCTTCATTGAAAGTGACTTTTAGTGAACTAACTTTGCTCTTTTGTCTGGAGTTTTCTTGAATGGATTATCATGAACCTATATATCCTACTAAAGATATAAGCATTGCAGGGAAGAAAGCAGTGTTGCATGTGAGAAACACAAGCAAATCCCTGCTATGTTAAGTCACACAAGCCTAAAATACCTTTTTTGTATACTTCCAATTCACACTCATACCTCCTAATAGCATCCAGAACTTTTTGGATCAGTCTTCTTTAACTAAGTGACTTACCAGCTAATAGGTAGTATTAGAAAGGGCAAGCATTTAACTAAATGACACATAAGACTCTTATTCTAGGATGTCATGCAGTGGAGGAATTAATCTTTGCGACTTATTATTCATATTTTCAAATTTATGTTCATATTTTCATAACTAAAAGACCTACTTGTTGAGGTATGTAGTGTGAAACACTGATGTGGGAGACAGGATAATTCACTCACAGTGCTGGTTTATATCACACTATCCTGGAAATATTGCTAGTTTGCTGTTAATTATGAAAATAAGCAATATTTCCATACATACTTATAACTTTAAAACTGGAGCATCTTACAAACTGTTGCATAAGATTAAGTGAAACCTTAGACATTATTTAAAGAAACCATCTTTGATATTTGCATTGTAAGTTGCACATCTTGAGAAATATCCAGTACTAATTTTCTAATTATACACTTCATCATATACGTTCATATTTCTGTAAATATCTCAATACATATACACTTATAGAGGAAACAACAAATTGTTACCATGCTGCAAACATAGTCACACAATCCATCCTACAAGTGGAGGCATCCCAATACACCTTATGTTTATATACAGAATAAAAAGCTCTTAGACCAATAGAGGTTAAGCAGTGAGACTGCAACCAGCTAGACAAAATAAAGGTAGATACAAATGGCAAGAGGGAAAGCTTGGATGGACATCCTTGATACGGAACAGTCTTTATTGTTGAGACAAGTGAGCCAAGACAAGCACTCCCTTCGATACTATATACAACATTATAAGGGTCTATATTATATCCTCGAACGCTTAAAAAAGCGAACGCTGATTGATCGAACTTATTTTCGCGAAACTGCAAAATATTGAAGCAGCAGAAACTCTAATTTTTTCCTAGGGAAAGAATTTGGTTGTCCGTTTCTGCTGCTTCGGTATTTTCAGTGTTATGATGGAAAGTTACCGGTCGGATTCAGGTAAGTGTGCGATTGTGTGGATGTGAGTGTTAGGGTGATTTAGGTGAGTTGGGGTTAGGGCTCGGGTTAGGTGTGTGTGCGATTGAGTGGACATGAGGGTTAGGGCAGATTTAAGTGAGTTAGGGTTAGGGAGCGGGTGAGGTGAGTGTGTGATAGTGATGGACCTTAGGGTTAGGGTTTGGGTTAAGGTAAGTGGGTAGTTAGTGGTGTGTGCATAGTTTAGTGTAGGGTTAGGTATCAGATTTTAGGTGTATGTGTGTGGATTTCTGTTTGTTTGGTGTGCTTGTGTTGTGTGTATGTGTTTTGGATCAGCGATTTTTTTCCCTGGGAAAAAAATCGCTGATCTGAGAGTTCGAGATTGTAAGCTTTCGCTTAAATTAGGTCGATCAATCAGCATTCGCTTTTTTAAGCATTCGATGATATAATATAGACCCCGTTATAATAATTCCTAAAGGACAAGGTTCCCCTGATTGCATTGCAAATGACATACTGGAACAAGAGAGCAAGAGAGTTTCTCTTATGAAACCAGTTTACACTGATAGAACCACATGAGCATGACATATGCCATGTGGCCTTGTTTTCGAAGCATTCTGCGTCCCTTCCTGTATGATACTGAGAAGCCGAATGAGACCGGATAACCAAAATCATGGCGACTAGGCTACCCCGTATCAAATATCATGTATGCTGGGAGATTACACCATGTATTCTCTTTTCCATGATGGCTTCCCCACAGACAAACTTTCAGTGAGTCCAGGTCACAATATTTGTGACTCTGTACATAGAGACATTGATGTTTTACTGTTTAATATTAATTTTACAGCCTCAGCAATGTTCACATTTAAAAATAGTTTTGCTGTTAATGTACCAAACTAAGAAATCAACTGCAAATGAAAACATTTTGCATATAACAGCTTTAAGTTTGCCTGTAGTGAAATAAAATAATTCATTAAATGCTACAACTTTAAAAGTGATGGATTGTCAAGTGCCTTTTCTCAAGAAGGGAGTGAATGCAGTGCTGCCATGACAAAATAAATCTGCACCCGTCCAACACATTCTACTACATTTTGTGCTATGGAGAAGTGTAAAGCAAACTAGGAGAGTGGAAAAGAGCCAACTCACCAGACTCTGACTAGCCCCAGGACTTGTAGACACTTCAGAAGCACTCTAATGTGGACATTTTGACAAACTTGATGTTTCCTATGAAAGTTTGGCAAAATTCACTTATACTGATGTGCATTTCAGCTTGGACACAGGATTGGACAGGCTTACTTCAGGGTCTACCTTCAGATTGACAGCTGTCATGTCCAATCACAAAGCAAGGCGCATTACATTCGTATGCTTTTAAAGTGCCAGCTGAATGCTGACTTTCAGAAGTATACTTTGTCAGCTCCTATGTTTAACAAGAGCAAATATCTGTATAAGGCTGTGCTACAATTTCATATTGAAACACTTGCAACTGCTTATGCTAAACATCATAAAAAGAAACCACCATGGTGTATAGACACCAAAGACTGAGAGTAATAGAAAAAGTTGGTCAGCCCTTCCCTGACATGTTCATACAAAAGTTATTCTTCCAGCTCATGGTGGGTTTAGATATTTGGATCAGTGATATTCTTTGTGCAGAGATGTATGTGCCACAAATCCTGCTTCTTTTTCAGTAAATTTTCTGACTTTACCTGATGGATCAATTGCAAAGGACAGTTGGGGGGAGGGGGAGGTATTTGCTAAGAAGCATAATACCATGGTGCAACAGTAAATAGTGTAGAACATTTCATGTGACATGGTCCACTCTGATTAGGTACGCATGAGTGCTGATATAAAACCTTCATGCTGGGGATATGGCTACATAATGAAACTTCATGACTATAATAAAAGTATAAACATCCCTTCTGGAATGACTGCTCTATGTGCAGTCACTTGACCAAAGGAAACCATTAGTTGGTTAGCATTACCAACACTATCTTCATTTGCATGTGCACTGAAGCACTCCATAGATGCAGTGCAGACACTGAAAGCAGGATGTACAAGGGTACCACAACCAAGTTACCTTTCATTTCATCATATAAATGGGAATGAGATGGTCGGATACTACAGACAGAAGCAAGGAAGAGCAAGTCGAAGAAAACCGAAGGATGTGGGAAGGAGGGTGTGCGTTTCTTGGGTACATGTGCTGATTTTTCATTTACAAAGGGTAGAGAAAGAAGGTAGCATGGCGGAAAGTATGGGTAAGGAGTGCATAAGGAAACTGAGGGGGGGAAAAATAGGCAGTCAGTATAGACAGATTGACTGGGGAAGTACTGACACACAAGGAGGGCAACACAGGTGAGGCATGTGTTTGACATATGGTGGGCTACCAGTAATGAGGAAGATTGAGCTACAAAAAGGTTTCGGGTGTTGGATATAAAAATGGGGAACACAATGATGGAACAAAGGAAGGCTTACCTGACCAGCACAAAATAGATAATGTATAGAAGTGATTGGCTGGATGTGACTTAATTATGCAGGAAGTTGTTCCAGAATGTCAGTGCGGGCTTCATTTACCTCATTCCTCAAGAGCTACCTAACATTTGTTGGGTGACCCAGGAAGAACCCCAACGCTCTAATCCAGTCTCATCCCCCCTTCCAACAGGAGGCCACAGAGGCCATCAACAAACCCTTACGTATTACACTTTACAGGGTGATCTTTGTCACCCTGCAAACAAGTCAGCCTACGACTACTGCAGACATAGTAGTAGCCAAGGAGCTGGTACAGAACATGGTGGCTGCTGCTTCACCACAGCTTACACCATAACTCCTGTTATGTTAATATACTTGGACCTCACCAGAGATCATTGGTGCCCATGTTCAAAGAGTAGGCACAAAAGACCTATTCCTTATACCAATGATTGATTTTATTTTTAAATATTAATAACATCTCTGAACGTGTACTAATTTATTTCTTCCTCTCCCTGCCTCACTGGGAAGTAGTTTCCACACAGGTTTTTTACATTTTCTCTATGTCCACCAAGATGCAATTGCTTATAGTTTTACTTAAATAACGTTTAAATAAATTTAATCCCCAATGTGCATTCTAAAGATTTGTTTTGTGACATTTTAAAAAAATGTATTAGGTCTCCTCTTCCGAACCTGTAATTTAGTGAGAACAATTTTAGATTAATTTTTCATATCTAATATTCCTTAATTTCTTAGTATAGTACTTCTGGACTGTCTTTCTTTTATTTATATCCATTCTGTTTACTTCCCTAGTTTATGTAGACCCACCCAGTTATATTTACAAAAAATTGGAACCATACTCCATGGGTGGTCTAATGATGTTTTTAAAAATGGGAATCCTGGCATTTTCATCCCTGGATGACATAGTTCTCAGTATTTGTAATCATTACAAAACATTTTTTACCACTCTTCCCACTAGTCCTGTAAATTTCAAGTTAGAGTCAGTTTTTATAGCCAAAACTTCATCTTCATCACTTATTTCAATAATGTAATTGTTTAAATTATATAGGTACCCTGGACTTTAAGTACCTATGTGCATCAATTTGTATGTTTTTGTTGAAGATACCACTCAATATGGTATGGCCTAGCTATACACCCACGCCATTTGATATAGCCTGGATATATAACCTTCCCAAATAAGCCTGCATCCTAGCTAATCATTCAGAAAGGTAACCACAGCTGCCACTTTTGTGTCATCAGCAAACTTTGCAGGCTAACAGACTAACACCCTGGTACTTTTCAAGCATAAGAAAAGAAAAGATAAAATGGATATATATTAGTACATATTATTAACTCTATTGCACTACACCTGCCCTGCCATATCGACAGCCTAAATATGCATCTTTATTTTCTCAGCAGCTGGAAAACATAAAAGTGCAGTATATCCCTTGTGACAGAAGCCAATTACAGCTACAGGACACGGGACTAATGTACTATGCCAAACCAAGTACAGAAAGCTCATATTAAGAAGGTCTGTCTCTCTCACTCTCACCCTATAACTTCTGCCTTCCACTGGCATAGCAGGTCCAGGAGGTCCTGGTCACTGTACTTGTGCCTGTCTGCTCACCAGGGTGGTTGATTCTAATGGCATCACATAATGCACTGATAAGCTGATTCCAAGCATTTTTTTTTTTTATCACGGGGCCCCTTGTACTCACCCTGCAGGTGCACCCTAATCGTCTCTGTAAAGCAAGTGTAAACATATTGTGCTTTTTCTGCTGCACCATGTAAGAGCCCTTCTGAACTCAGTGTGGGAAGAGGAGGCCATGCCCACATTGCAGGTCTAAATGAGGAGAATAATGGGTAACCCAACGTTCAGTCGGTCTGCATACTGACGCGAAAAAGCAAAAGTTAATATTAGCGCACAACACGTGACCTCACAACCTGGGAATGGGAAGATACATGCCTCATAGCACCGACTATGACTGATAATTCATCAAATTATAATTGTAATTCAGATTTAGCCGCACTAAATCACCTTATAAAGGTAATTACTGTAGCATAATTATTGTGCCATGAGATCTGTTTCAGCATGAAAAGAAACATGGCTGCCATACTGTAGAAAGATGCATTATGTCCAGCAAATTGGAGAATCAGAATTGCCACATAGACAAACTGACAATAGACAGGACTACTTGTAATGGGTCTCATAGTGACAGTGACCCCACAAGGGAGCATAGAGACAACAGCAACAATAACGGAGCAAAGTGGTGTGTGCGGCATGATCAGAGACTGATAAATTGGGGGGAGTGACTGGGCAGGGCAGGTTGCAGTCATGCTGGGGGATGCTCAACATGACAGGGCACAAGGTGTCAAAAAGGCAATTATTAGAAAATGGAAATCAAAGTCTAGACCAGCCTTACTAGAAGTAACAGAGATAAACCAACAGGAATTGGGATCTTTAGAAAAGGGAAGGAGCAAACTACATAGGAAAACATGGGAATTGAGCAGGAATGAGGTTTAAGAGGCAGGATTTGAATGAGCCATATAATGCTTAACTGACGATGACTGGATGGTTTATAAGTGATGCATAATGTTTGCAACTACAGTTGTTTCAATGATGTCTGTGATGTAAACTGTTTGCAACTAAAGTGGCATCATTTTGTATGTTTTTTCATTTATGTAAGTGTAAGACTGCCTTTGTCATATGTGAAAATTTAATAAAGATGTTTGGAGAAAAAAAATATGACAGGGCACAAGGGATGGATAGGACAGATTGCAATTCTGCTGGGGGGCTCAACTTGCTAGGACGCAGAGAACATAGGCAAGGTTACTATCCTGCTGTGTTGGGTACACAACAGCATACCATATGAGTGTGCATTCATATTGTGTAGCCTGCTACAGAGGATTACAGAATTACCATATAGACAAACTGACAGACAGTACTAGTAATGGATCTCATAGCTGCACTGACCACACAAGGGAGCATAGAGATAACAGGAGAAGTAACTGAGGAAAAGTGGTGTGTGTGGGGCATGATAGGGGGCTGATGTTCTGGGGGGGCTGAACCTGGCAAGGCAGAGGGAACTGGGCAGGACAGATTGAAGTCCTGATGGAAGGGGCTCACTATGAGGGGGTATGATGGGTGGGCAGGACAGATTGCAATCCTGCTGAGGGGCTCAACTTGATAGGACACTGGGAACATGGCCAGGCCAGATTACTGCCCTGCTGTATAGGGCTCACAATAGCATAACATGTGTGCATGTGCACACAACAAGATTGCATAGCATGCTGCAGAAGATATGGGACTTTCCAGTACACTAGGTTCATGCTGTGCTATTAGTTTGGGTCAGACTGATAGCAAGCATTACTAACATGGCTACAACTGCAATATTAAGGCACAGTACCAGACAGGTGACACCACAGCACAAGGGCTGTGGTCACTGAAAGTGCTGTGGGCTGCAGGCAGTATTGAGACAGTTGCTGACCAGCAAGAAAAATCATTCATACAGACATTGATCTACATGTTTAATCTACACATGTACACATCTTGTCATCCATGAAAATCAGGGCTGCAGCTATGTCAGCCTGCACCACAATATATGTATGTGCCTATAGTCTAATTTGTGCCATATTGTGGTGGGAGTCACAAATATTAATAAATATTACCACAAGTATGCTTTCTGTATGAATTCTCAGCATCCACTTGTACAGGCGCCAATGCAACAAGTTGGAACATGCCTGATGACAACTTGTCAATTGTGGTGGACAATGGTGGTATACTGCACTGTCAGTAACAGTGGAGGGCTCACTGACATTGCCCATAACTGAGATGATGGTGGATGGGTGAGATGAATATCCAGCAACCTCTATATTTAGTGTTGCATATCTTGTCCACGTCAGCCCCACCAAAGCTACACAGGTGCCACTCCACAGGTGGCATCAGAAGACTGCACTGTCTCTTGGATCTGTACACCCAGCACAAAGAGGCAAGTAGGTGGTCTTTCCTGACATACCTCTGGGATATTCCCTGTCCTTTGTTCACCCTTGGTATGAATAAGCAGATGTGGTCATCTGTGGTTCAGGTTCAGATGACCAGTATTCACACCACATAAACAACGAGTATGTTGCATGTTCTGTATAAAGAATCACAGCTGCTTTAGGTACTGCAGCAGTTCCTGCAGTTCATGAAAAATGGCATGACATAAGAGCCAAGTGTTGAGGGCAGTGTTGCACCAGTTGGCAGTCATTGTTGCAGCCATGAGGATGTGTGCAATTGGCCATTGTGGCTGTGCTGAAATATGGATGTTCATTGCACATTCATATAACAGGATCCCACAGATGGTACACCATTTCAGAGACAATGTCACTGTCCACACACTCTGTGGCTGCATCTGGTTGTGAACATTTACATGATTGTGGCCGATATTCTTTCAGCTCCAGTGGACAAGCCACTCAGGGCCCTGCAGTTTAATACCAGACTCCCCTGTAGCCATACTATAAGCAACATGTACATGTGCTCATTCAAGGGGTGATGGATGCAAAAATTCTGCTAGCACACCATATGGGTGGCCACAGTAGGATTTTGTACAAGATCCAGATGTGTTATGGCATCCCTTGGATGGGATATCCCCAGTCCTGGCACTGAGGAGTTGCATTGTACACTCAACCAGCAGTCCTTTAATGTAAGTTCCTTCTCATTGTTGGAGTATGTGATGTGATCCCCTTCTCCTCCATGCCCCAAGCCATGTGGTTAGCTTCCATGTCCACCACCTATGACCGTCATCTATGTTGTCATTGCTGTCTCCTGTCATTGAGCCCTACCCCATCTGTGCAAATGATGACTGAGCTTTGTCCACCCTTGTGGCCTGTGTGGGTATGGTAATGTCTAATGCTCAGTGTAGCCAGTTGTACAATGCATTGTATATCCTGGATATGTTATTGCATACATCAACTTTATTTTGTGCTGCTCTTGTTACGGGCTAGAGTTGTAGATCATTCACCACATCTTTGCCAGTGCCATAATGCATTGTTCCCACTTCTGCCTCATATGTATGACTAAACGCAGTTTATCTGACTCCTCACCAGATTCTTTTCTGCTGCTGCTTTGGGTACAGTCCCCACACTGTAACTGCTGTCAGCACCATGTTATATAGTATGGCACAGATCACAACTACCCTGTTGCAGGTCTCTGCAGTATGTGTAGTGTACCACCAGATGTGTCCAAGCAGAGGAAATGGGCCTTAAAACTCTGAATGCACATTCAATGATGATCCAGGTCTGTGAGGGGCCAGTGTTGTACTCCATCACACAATGGTCTAGAGGCCATCGAGAGAGGTCATCAGCTATAGTTCCAAGGTATATCTTGCATCACCTGTAACACAACAGTGGATAGACGTCTCTATTTGAAAGTCATAACTCCATTCCAAAGACATGAGTCTGAGTGTTTCTCCACAGGCCTCCACTGAAAATAAGCTCTGTCCTAGTTGGACTTTCCCGGTCAACAAATGTTAAATAAATAACTATTGAAAGCTGGTGTAGGTCATGTGTACCAGATATGGGAATAATGAGCATACCTCTCAACTGTCCAGATTTTTGCCTCATGTTTTTGGTCTGTTTCTCATAAGATTTGTGGTTTTCTGGCAAACCATCAGGGACGTAATTCACTAAATAATAAACATCGGAGTTTCAAACTTCATATCCTTCCAAATGTATGATAGCACAAAACTTTTTATTCTTGCAACTTTCAGCATTTATAAGAGCAATATTTAAATTTTGTCCCTGTTTTTGGGCTATTGTCCCCGCCATTATTTTTGGCTTTGTCCAGGTTTCTTATGTTAAGAGCTTGAGAGGTTTGATCATGAGAACTGCCAGCATAAGAGACAGATGCATTGTATATAACATCCCGTGCATTGCACATTATGTGGCAGTTGTAGTAGAAGCCCTTATGGGTTGATATGACTCCTGTCTTGTATAGGAGACAGAGCCTTGATAGCAATGTAGGTGTGGTCAGTACCTCCAGAACATCCAGAAAATGGACTGCATTGTACAGTTCCTGTATAGTTGTGGTTCTTTCCCCTGGAAACTAAAAATGCTCTTTGACATGCTGTAGCATCACGTCAATATAGTGGTGTTGGATCTGTGCGGCTGGTGCCGGTGAAACTCCTATCACGTTATCTGTCAGATGCTGAAATGTCTCCTTAGCAAAGTTGATTAAAGCTACACAGACTTTCATGTCTGTTGGGACAGGCACCTCAAATATTCATCTTGATTCCATGTCTGAGGTGTCACATGTCTACTAACTCTTGTATGGTGTCTCTTTCTGCACAGTAGAGGTCACAAAAGTCTGTGGAAGTGATGGTACATTAGCAACTGCTGGACACCTTTGGGACGTGGACTGTGACAACACACAACACTCCGTATACTGACTGTGAAGGGAACCCACTAACGTGCTGCTCTGCTACTGCTGATATTACTGTAAGTATCATAGCACAAGCAAAGGTCTGTGTACCATAAAACACTGGCATTCAGAATAGATGATCACTACAGCTTATCAGATTCATTTTTTTGTTTTTCTCTGTCGTGCCTCCTTGTTTGATTTTATCATTTGCATATTTGGTGGCTCTCATTAGCATTTTCGTACTATTTGCTTGTCATTAGTTATCAGCCTATGATGCATACTGCTATTTTTCCTATAGCGCACTCGCACTGTGCGAGTCTCCACCTCCATGCATGTCATCACTCACTGTGCTATTTCACATAATGCACTGCAGTATTTATTATTAAATGCCCCGCAATTTCATTAAGTGAACGTGCTTGGTCATCTCAAAACTAAGGAGACCACCTCCAGTGTCAGTACACTAAAGCTAATTTGCTGACACACATTTGTAATGTGCAGAACTTGTACTTGAATGGTTTAGTGTAACACTGCAAAAACATGGAACTGAAACCTGATCAAACTTATCATGCTGGGAATTTATAGCACCAAGAGCTAAACTTGGTACGATTACAGTGAACTAGAAATACGTTTTGGTGTCTTCTTTCATAAATCAAGAAACAAGACACTCTTGCTTTTGTTTAAAGCCTGGAACACTTTAGAAAAATGGTGAAATTGTTGCAAATAATCAGATGACTAGCCATCCACTATAATTCTGGTAGTTTCAGCTGCTTATGTGATATTATATTGTTTCAGCTTAACAAAATGTTGAATGACTGCAGGTTTTTGGAATAAAAAGCTCTCTACAGTGAGACAAAACTTACCATTTTGGTGGAGCTGTCCTTTAATCCTGTTCACATTCTATACCTTAACATGCTGTGCCTGCTACCTCTGACCGCTGTGTAATGCATCAGTTTCCCCCGCTTGCGTCTGTATGTATCCTTCCAATTTCTGTCATGCTGTCTTTTCACCGTTTCAGAAGTGGGATAGTTCAGGGGTCTGGTTTGTAGTAATTCAAAGTTTAACATGAAGTTATTAAATTGATACTGACCACAGTAACTTAACTGCTCCAATATTAGGAATTTGTTTTATTAATTTTCTCTTGGGAAGTCAGAGCTTCCACTGAATCTTTTGTCTCCAAAGGAAATCCTGTTGCAGGAATGAATGCCTTAGTTGTGCACCCTGCCCCTTCCCAAAGCCTGCACGGGGTGCTACAGTGCTCAGATTTTAGTTTAAAAAAGTGATTGATTTTTTTTTTTTTTTTATTTTTAAACTGTTGCAAAGTGCCTGCTACAGTACAGACCACACACTGAGCAATACTGTGCTCAGGTTTGACCACAAATGTAATACCGGCTCATAAAAGCCAGTATTGCACTAGAGATGGGGATTGGCTGATTGGTCCCCCCCATTCGCTTTGCGCTCAGGGCAGTTGTCTGGCTCACCGTACCCTAGCTCCACTACTGCTTGCACTAGGGAAGCACTTAAGCCTACCTTTTACCTGATTTCGAAGCATAATTCTATCACTCCTTTTATTAGAAATAAATTCCTAGTAAAGTTGTTGCACCTAGCATGCAGTGCAATAAAACAGATGTCACACTGCTGTAAAAATCTACCACACTGTAGTAATCAGTTGTCTGTTATGTAATGATCAATTTACTGTGTCTTCCCAGATAAGCAAATTTATTGCCATTGTTATTTTTCCAGCACTAATTCCTTCTGGTATAACATACAAATTCACTGTACAATAGATCTGTCTTTGAGGTGATTCACACACAAAAGTGATCAATCAATCCATCGGTAGACAACAATTTATTAGTTTTCCTTCTGTTTTATTGCACTGCATGCCAAACACTATACACTTTACTAAGAATCTTATCCTGTTCCAGCTTCATTTTGTTACGTTTCACTTGAATAATGCTGTTTATTTATGTCTGAGTAACTGATAGTGCTGTATTTTGATTACTTAGTAATAAAATCTGCTACTAACTGACCTGATATTGCTTTTTTCTTCTTATCTTGAATGTGAGGGTCTCTGATCAGAGATGGATTAAACTTTGGCCACTTCCAGACTTTGTACCCCAGTGCTTAGGCTCCTCCACTTACCCATAATCCCTGTGTATAGAACGAGCTACTGCAGATCTCATTGCCATTACAAGTGAAGGACAGACTTTGATCTTCAACATCTTTTTTATCCTGATTACACTGTCCCTTACCACTGCTCCTTTTCCTCCCCTTTTCAGTGTGGGACACTATCTAAAAATGTGAAACACTGTAGATATATTATTATTTGTTTATAAAAAAATTCACTTTACTTCTATAAATGTGTTTTCACTTTATTTTATGGATGACAAAAAAGCCCTCAGGTTTTAAAAAAATACAAAGCTTGTTCACATAAGCTGCCTAACTCAGGCACACATGATAAATGTGGTCTATATCAGATAGTCGAAGTTCCGTAACTCCGAACACCTAATGGTCGAACCATTATGTTCGAAGTTACAGAACTTTGACTATGTAAAAAAATATAAAAACAACGGACAAAATAATAGTGTTGTAAACAGGGGGGCAAGCTGTGCCCCCACCCCCCCGCTACTTAAATATACCAACTCCGAGATCACACCACATTGAAGTGAATGGAAACCTCCGCTTATGGAGATTTCCATTCAAATGCTCGAACTTTTACAAATTCGAACATATGGTCTTGACCATATGTGGTTCGAACTTGTAAAGGTTCAACTACGTGATAGGAACCCTGATGAATGTGCTTGTTTCGGCCCATCATACCTGGACACCACCTCTTTTGTCTGTGAAGCCTTTGGCCAAAGGGCCATTAATAAAAATAAAAGCATTGATTTTGAAGGGATTACTTCTACCTTCAATGAGAGACAAACCTCCTTTTGTATCTGGAAATTCCACTGCTTCATATCCATCTTCCTCAAAAAAAAAGCTGACAAACAAAAAGAAAACACAAAGGACAAGGCTAAAGACAAGACCAAAACTTCGAGGAAGAGATCCCTGGACTGAACACTCTCTTCAGATCAGAATCTGAAAATATTTCTTAAACCCTTGAAGCAAATGCTTTTTTCAGATCTGATAGTTTTAGGATCCCATACTCCACCAGAGTCTTCTCTGGAATAGATCTTTCCTAGGCTGCATTCTCCAATATTGCAAGACAGACCATACCACCAATCCAGGCCACCTTCCTCTACCTCATCCATTAGATTAGCTGGGTCTTCCAGGAGCCACCATATAGCAGACATGGACAAGATGAGATTTCTGCAGACCCAAATCTAGTTGGGGTCCTCCTGGCTCTGACCACAGTTGGATCAGTGACAGTTGTTTCTTCCCCACATTGTCTTATGGCTCCTTCTCCAATCCAGCCCCTCTGATTGGAGTCTTCAGATCTGACCTTCCACCCATATCTGTGTTGGAGCCAAGAGTGTATTCTTCTTTGACTCCAATGAGGTCAGCTCCAACATCATCAGACCCATAGAAATCTCAGAGCCAAATGGTCAGCATCGACTGCAACAGGGCAGGATCAGAGCCAAAGTAGCTAGATATCCTTCCTCTTGGAGCTTCAGCACTTGACAGTTTGGTTCCAATATCAGCTTGGATCCTAGCCAAATGGCATCCCGGAATGAGCTACCCTCAGGGGTTTTGGCTCCTAAAGTGAGGCTCCACAGATTTGTGTCTAGCTCATTTTTTTTAAATATATTCTTTTATGTTAACATTTGTTTTCTGGGAAAGTACAACTTGGAATTAAGCCAATTTTCAGCAGGGATAAACACTTCAGATGCATGTCTTTGTAATGTGGAAGGAAACCAGAGTACCCAGAGAAAACGCACATGAATGCAGTGAGGACATACAGACTCCTCACAGAAAGCACTCCAGATGAGAATCAAACCAGAAAACCCCTTGATGCGAGGTGACAATGCTACTGCTGCACCACTGCGCCGTCCAGCTCATCATTTCATATTTTTGACAGAGTACTCTCTCATCCCAGAGCGAACACTACCCCATCAAAATCAGATCTAACCCTCCCCCCTTAGGATTTCCCAGGGTCCAGAGCTTACTATTCTTGTCCCATCGAGACAGCCAATACTCAGACGCCTTGAGTTGTTTCTCATAGAATATAACATGATAGCTTCCAAGTCCTTCCCTGAACAAACCACAAAGGAGTTATGCAGGAAACATAAGTGCAAAAGGAGGCACTTGGATTCCCCTACTGCTTAGACTGACTTTGAAGAAGGAGGTTCCCCCAGTTCCCCCCTTGAGGATGTCTCTTTTGGAGAAATTCTTAGACAACTTAGACAAAGTAGGAAGGTATTCTCAAGCACCTTCTCCAGAGGAGTCTGTCTTCTGTGGCTTTGGCTCTGGCCCATCTACATCTTGGGTACTTCCATCTGCTGATGAAATGGCAGACCTGATCTCTAATTTGGCATGGAAAGAGCCGGAAACAGCTACGTCTATCCCCAAAAAACCTAACAAGTTCCTTGTTGCTCCTAAAGACCATCCTTATTGGAGCAAAGGGCTGGTAGTGGTGGCAGCCACTAAGAAGGAACTAGTGAAGGAAAGTTCCTCCGTCCAGCCACTAGATAGGGAGTCTCATGCATTGGACAGATTTACCAAGCCTCACCTACTGTTTTGGTGACAAAATTAAATTACTTAGCACATGTGTTTACAGAGGGATTTCACCAAGATCATCGCCAAATCTCTTCAGGAACCTTGTCTGCAGATCAGCAGAAACCCACTGATTCATAGTTTGACTACCCTCCAGTCTTTGTCTAATGTTTCTATGCACCTTATCTGCAATGATGTAGAGGGTCAGTCTAGACCAGCTGACATTGGCATATATCAATCTGGAGACATGCTTGGATGCATCTATGTGACTCTGTCTTATATTTCAAGATGTCCTTCATAAATAACCCTCACACTGGATCAACACTTTTGGTCCCAAAGTAAGAGACTGTCTCTAGAACTGAGAAAGATGGTAAGTCCCTATCTGCCTTAGGGGTCAAATTCTCCACCCCTCAGAGGACTTTCTCCAGAAATCAAAAAGTAGGTAAGAGAATGTGGTTTCACAACTCACCGGCATATCCACCTGACTCTTCCAGAAACCGAGATGTCCGTGGCAGTGGGGAAACTCTTATAATGGATATTTCCTAGAGGCAGAGATGGTGTCCAAAATCCAAGGCTTCAGGGGACCATTCTCTGAGAAGCTTTTCCAGTGCTCCTGAACAGTTACCACACTGCAACACTCTGGAGGCAGTTAGGGGTGCTTATCCATGCATCCAACAACCTGGATGTCTGTCACTCAAGACAAAGAGGTGCAGCGGATCATCATCATCAGAGGCTGCTTCATTCCTTTTCACACTTCCCTCAACAGCCCCAAAAAGATTTCCTGATGTTCCACCCCCTCAAAGGGAAGCTGCTACTTCAGAAATAAAGAAGCTTTTAAACAAACAAGTCATCCAAGAGGTCCCACCAGACAACAGAGGATCCAGAATTTACTCAAGGTTCTTTTTTCTGCCAAAGAAAGACTGAGACCTAAGGCCAATTGTGGAACTGGGTCACTTGAACAAATTTGTAAAAAAGACCAAATTACAGATGGCCACTGTACAGTCTATTTTTCCTCTGCTGAGAAAAAAATGACTGTGTTTCACAGATGTTCAGGATGTGTGCTACCACATAAAAATGGACAGGCTGTCCAGGAAGTATCTTTGCTTCTGGCTTGGAGCAAGTCATTTTCAGTTCATAACTCTGCTTTTGGTCTCATCACAGCCCCCTGGGTGTTCACAAAATGTATGTCAGCAGTATCAGCAGCTAGTCTCCAACTGCAGGGGTTCTGGGTGTTCCCTTATTTGGATGAATGTTTCATCACCGCCCCTACTATCTCCTAATTCAAGCCAGAGACTCCTTGATACTTCTATGTGCAGACTTGGGGATCACAGTGAACTTCAGAAAAATTCAGGTTTCATCCATTTCAATCCTTGGAGTTCTTTAGGGCACTGTTGGACTCAAAACTTCACATAGTAAAGCTTCCCTAAAGAAGAATAACATCACTTCACCAAATAACTCCACTGTTTTCTCCCATCAGAAGACACCAGAAAGAATAATTCTTTGTCTCATGCGTTCCATGGCAGCTTCCATGATACTAGATGTCCTCTTATTCCCATGTTGCAGTATTCATAACATGGGGGATTACCACCTAGGTGACCGAACGTCCAGCCAGTATACCAAAGATTTAAATTACTGCAAGGTACGTGCAATGTTGTACATAGGATAGCAGCCAACATAGGCCATAAAAGTGACATCTGCATGTACTGTCCTCGGAACTTCTCTGCTCCCTGTTCGAATGCCATCTTCTACTATTCGTCTGATTGTCGAGTGGTTGCTGTTTCAGATAAGTGCTCTGTTGGGGAATTTGTGTTTTTTCTTGCTACTGCATGTTTTTCTAAGTTAATGTCATCAAGAAAGGCAAATGCCATTGTGGAAGGCAAATTCTACACAAAGATAACCATGATCTGTGTCTCTTTTTTTGTCTGGGGTCCATTCACGACTATAAGGCTTGCACGATTTGTCAGACATTTGTCCCTAAGATGCTCTACAGTCATCTTTCTGCACTGAATATCTTCCTCGAAAATCAGAGACTCAAGTGACTAGCACTTGCAATGGAGGGTCTGTTAGGTCTGTCTGATGAGCCTCCAAAGAAGGTAAAAAAGGTTAGGCTTGAATCTTTGGCTGCTCCTCTGAACCCGGACATCCCTCTCAAGGAGAGTGAAGGTCTGAAGGTCCATCTGATGCCTGGATCTCTTCGTGAAGTGGGTACTGGTTTGGAAGCCATTAAGGAAAGTTCCATTAGCACTTTCACAGAGGCCTTGCAGATGTCTGTTCAGGATGGTAAGGGGGAACCGCAGCTCACTTCCTTGGATGTTCCTTGCAGTACTTCCCCTAGCTTAGCTGTTAAAGACAGTCCAATGTCTGTGCCAGAACCCAGGCCTATGTTGGCCCATCCATCCCAGCCTAGGGTTTATCCTCCCCTTAAAGAAACAAAAACTAAAACATGTTTCCACCTCTCAGAATCCTTCCCCAGACTGGCAAGCTTTTTTCCTTGTGAATTCTTAATGCTTTTCTAGCACAAAGATGTTCCTCTGTTCCATCTTCTACTCCAGTTTCTCCTCATTTGGCTAGTAGTTCTGCTGTGGAACAGAAGGCCTCTGATTCTGCAGCCAAAGCACAGCCTTCGTCTCTCTTGACAGCCTCCTCCCAAGTAACTAGACTCTCCATAAAGTGCTGAGAGGTTTCATCCTCAGATGAGTCTCTGCCTTGCTCAGCACAAATCAACCCCTCTCCCCCAGGTTATGCTTCCTTTGAAGTTGATTCCAACAGTGGGGACTCCCCCGAGAAAGACATTTCCTTTGGAGAAACAATTTCAAGGATGAGAGACTTTAAGTGAAAAAGCTCACAAGTTTCAGAAGTGGTACTACAGCTTCTTACAGATGGACTCCCCTACCCCTTCAGCTATTCCACCTATGCTACCTGGCTTTCAGAATGATTTTCTTTTTGCATCCAAAAAAACAGATTCACAACCTCCAGCCCCAAAAAGGCCAGATAGGTTTTACAAGGTCCCTGAGGACAGTAAATTAATTTTCAAATGTCCCCCTGCAGATCCTGTTGTCATTTCAGTATCTGTAGATAGATCTTCCAGATTTTTGTCCTCCACTATCCTTCTCTCAGATAAAGGCAGCAAGATGATGGACAAGGTAGGAAATGTCTACAGATCCTCTACTTTGGCCTTCAGGGTCATTAGCTATCGGACTCCTATGTGTAAGTATGTTCTGGCCCTGCTTTCTCAAGCTTCACAGCTGTTGAAAGATCTTCCTGGTTCTGCAGCCAAAGCACAGCTTTCATCTCTCTTGACAGCCTCCTCCCACATAACTAAACCCTCCATTAAGTGCCATTATGATGCACCCGAGGCATCTACTTGATCATCTGCATCTGGAGCTGTCCTTGGGAGATATTCTTGGTTAAGACTGCAGCCTTTGCCTGATGATATCAATGCTAAACTTATGGATGCACCTCTTGACAATTCTGCTCTTTTTGGTGCTAATGGTGCTCCCCTTTTCAAATCCCTTCAAGAAAAATTAAAACTGTTAACAGGAACTGAAGCACGTTTTTGTGTCCCCAGTCCCATACTATCATAGGAATTATCCTTCCAAACCTCATTTTGAGGGGAAGAAAACATGCACCCTCTCCCTCCCAAGAAAGGGACACACAGGCAGAGCACCTCCAGATCTCAACCAACCTCGGCTCAAAAGCACCCCCTTCCTGACAATCCAGGTAGTCTATGACTACCTGTCCAGTCTTTCCACTTTCCTCTTTCCCAGCAGCTCTCTCACTTTTCTCCTGGACAAGCATTACTACAGACAAACGAGTCCTTTCTATTGTCCAAATTGGCTACTACATGGTTTGGAAATCCATTCCTCCTTTCATGGGCATCCCTCAACCCTCTCGAGACTAGCACCTCCTTTTCCCTGAAAAGTTTCACGACTTGATCTCACAGGATCCATTAAGGATGTTCCCCCTCTGCAAAGAGGAAGAGTGTTCTATTCCAGGATGTTTAGTCCCCAGGAAAGATAGTTCATGGAGACAAATTCTAGATCTGTCCTAACTCAATCTTTTTCTTCAGGTTCCCCCCTTCTGCATGCTCACTCTCCAAACTCTGTTCCCTCTCTTGCTTCCTCAGACCTTTGTTTTTTCTAGACATCAAGGATGCAAATCTTCTTCTCTCCATTCACCCTCTGTTCAGGAAATTTGTATGTTTTTCTGTTGCTTCCTCTCGTTTTCAGTTTTGTGCTTTGCCCTTTGGACTCTCCACAACTGCAAGGTTCTTCACAAAATGTTTGGTTCCTGTCATTGCTTTCTGAATCACCCTCACCTGGATGACTTGCATATTCAGGCAAACCATCTAGACAATTTTGCACCCAACCTCCAAACCACCATATCCCTGCTCCAAAGCCTGGAGTTCCGTCTGCTACAAGTCCTCCTCAACCCTTCTCAGGATCAGGTTTTCCTGTGCTGTAAGATAAGGACAGATTTTATGATGGCTTTTCTCCCTCTGCAAAAAAAATGCAGTCTCTGCTGACCACCTTCCAACAGTTGCTTCCTCTAACTTCAGTGTCAGCCAGAGAGTCTCTGCCTGGTTCGTGGCATCTGTTATCAACATGTTACCCTTAGCCAGACTTCACATGCAAACATTCCAGTGGTATCTGAAAACACTCTGCTACCATCATGCTCATTTTCTAGAGTTCTTCCTCTTCTCCTTTGTCTGAAGAAAGAATTGCACTGCTGGATTCAACAAATATCTCTGAATCCAGTTGTTCCCCCTACAGGCCCCACATCCTGTGCAGGTACTATTTACAGATGCTTCAGATATGGGGTGGGGAGCAACATTGAGAAACTTTAAAGTTTAAGGCCTTTGGTTTCCTTCCATAAGGAAACAACATATCAACTTCAAAGAGATGAGGGCTTTGATTCTTGCTCTCCAAGCTTTCCAGTCCTCTCTCCACCCAGGTCCACTGAAACTGTCCACAAACAATACCACAGTTCCCTTTTTATGTGAATAAGTGGGGAGGGGGGCACAAAGTCATACCTGCTCTGCAGGCTGGTCCTTCAGGCCTGGGAGATTGCTTCTCAGGCAGAGGTCACCTAACTAGCTGTTTACATTCCCTCAGCTCAAAATGTTCTGGTAGACACTCTCAGCTGGTCCATGACACAAGCCCATGAATGGATGCTTCACGGGGATGTGTTTCTGGACATTCTCCACCGGTGGGGTACTCCTCACATAGATCTCTCTGCCACCCCCTTGAACAGACAACTTCCAAAATTTTGTGCTGGAGTCCCAGATCCTCTTGTACGGAAGATGGACACACACTCATTCTCATGGAAGGGAGTATTTCTTTATGCATCCCCCTTTCCCATTCATTCAGAACATTTTGCTGAAAATACAGTGGGACAAACCAAAAATCTTGTTGATGACCCCCTTTTGGCCAAGACAGCACTGGTTCCCTCCTCTTCTGCAATTATCCAAGGACAATCATCACAAGTTACCTCATGGGGTAGATCTTAACACATAAGACAAGAGATCTCTTATCCACCCACATTTAACAACTTTGAGTCTGACTCTGTGGATGATAGACTCCTGATCCCTTTCCGACACCTTTTTCCTAAGGATGTGCTTCTAGTCCTGCAGGATTCCAGGAAACCCAATACTAGGAGATCCTACTTGTCTAAATGGAAGAGCTTTTCCATCTGGTGTCTGAAGAAATGGCTAGATCAATTTTCAGTGGGCATTCCCCTAGTTCGTTCTTATTTGTGTGAGCTACTTACAACTGGATTGTCTTACTCTTCTGTTAAAACCCACTTATCCGCCATCTCTGCATTTCGGCCACTGTCTCCTCCTTTAACTTCTAGGCTAAAGTTTAAGCTGTCTCTTAAAGGGTGTCTTCACATCAGACCACCCAGGAAACTTGTTCCCCCTCCCTGGGATTTGAATTTTGCACTTGAAAAGCTTAATTGGACTCCTTTTGAGCCTGCAGTCTCAGCTTTAAATTTTGCATATGGAAGACTATTTTTGCTGGTAGCCATCACCTCTGTAGAAGAGTTTCTGAAATTCAAGCCTTAATGGCTTCCCAACCTTTTCTCATCTTCTACAAGATTAGATTTTCACTCCGTACTAACCCCTACTTTATGCCTAAATTGGTTAATGACTTGTACCTTAACCAGTCTATTCATCTACCTACCTTCTTTCTTTCCCCTCAAAATTCTAGTGAAAGGGTACTGCATACCTGGGATATGCATAGACAATTTGGATTTCACCTAGACAAGACTAAGTTCATTAGGAAATCAGAGCAGCTCTTTATCTCCTTTCATCCCAGGGCACTGGGAAACCTTGTTTCTAAACGAACTATTTCCACTTGGATCTCTAAGGCCATTTCCTTCTGCTATGTGTTCCATGGAAAGACATACACTTCCTAAGTAAAAGCTCATTACACTAGTGCTGTACCTTCTTCTGGGGCCTTCTTCAAAGGTCTGGACACTATCTCTATTCTGGAAGCAGCTACATGGGCTTATATAGACACCTTTACCAAACATTACAAGCTGGATACTATCTCCAGATCCAGAGTAGGCTTTGCCAGGGCCATCCTGCATGGCTTCATGGAGATGTCTGCTCCAATGTCCCTTTCCCTTTCTCTTTCATGAACTTTGGTACTTTCCCTCATGTTATAAATGCTACAACATAGGAATAGAAGGACGTAGAATAGTTGTGTAAAATCTTACCATAACCATAAGATGTCCTTCTCTTCTATGTTGCAGTATTCTATCCCACCCTCCACCCCCCCCTTGGTTCATTTTTTTCTTAGGATGATATTTTGTTTTACCTCTTATCCTTGGTATGGTGTTCTGACTGGGACATTCAGTTTTGAGGATGGTATGTGCAGATATCATTTTTATGGCCTATGTCAGCTGTTGTCCTATGTGCAACATCGCATGTACCTTATAGTAGTTTGCCTTTGGTATACTGGCTGTATGTTTGGGTCACCCAGGCAGGTTATCCCTCATGTTATAAATACTGCAACATGAAAGAGGAAGACATCTATGGTTATGGTAAGATTTTACACAACTCTTCTTTGCCTTGGCAAGATACTACATGTGGGTGCTTCAGTGGACTTTGGCTGTTCATTGGTCAATCAGAAAGCAACCCATGTCTTTCAAGTATCCCTAATGAAGATTTGCAGGACATGCATACATACAATGGTGGCTGGAATCTCCACATGAATTACAAGGATGTCTATTCATTCTCCCCTCTCCCCAAGCTACTGTGACCATGGACACTTCCCACTTGGGATGGGGGGGCATTACCTTGGAAACATAGCCCAAGGTACATGTTCCCAGTCAGAGGCCAGTGTACACATCAATGTATTGGAGATAAAAGCAGTTCTAGTATTACAAACCTTTCAGGAGTCTCCCCACTTGGATATGATATCTATCCAGACAGACAATATGACAGTTGTTTGGTACGTCAACAGACGGGAAGAACCAGATGTTACCTGTTAAGTTGACAGGCTACAAGTGTTTGCCAATGGGTGGTATCTTCTTACTGCTTTCTAATAGCAATGCATATTCCGGGGAAATCCAGTATTCTAATGGACAAGTTGATCAGGTCTATGTCTCTCCCTCATGAGTGATCTCTCAATTCAGTGGTCCCAGAGTGAGTCTTCAGCCAGTGGGCCAAACTTGCTGTGATCTCTTTGCATCTCCCTACAATACAAGTGCAGAAAGTTCTTTGGTCTGATCCCACCAGCAGGGGAGTCACCAAGAGATCCTCTGAACCAAAGCTGGCCCTCAGGATTCCTTTATGCCTTTCGTCCAACACCTAAAGAAAACATTGGAAAAGAAGATCACAGTCATCCACAGAGCCAGTTACTGGTATCAACAAGAATGATTTTCCTCCATTTGGGCTCATCTAGTACACCCTCCCTTGGTCCTGCGATCAGATCCAGATCTTATCTCACCTGGTGGGGTTACCTCAAACAGACATTCAATCCCTCAAGATAGCCATATGTTTCTACAATTCCTATAATGGTTTGACAGTCCAGGTTTTCTTCCTCAGTTGTTCATATCCCAAGTTTTTCCCAGAAACTACATACACAAGGTTTACAAAAGCAAATGGAAATGTTTCCCCGTTTGGGCGATTGAAAATCGACACTTTTTCAGTTCCTCTTTCAGCAATTTTTTTTTGTTTTTTTTGCCAATCTTTTTCATAACAGAGCTAGCTACTCCACTATCAAGGTACAATTAGCAGCCAGATAGTTCTTTTACATTGTTGAGACTCATACACCTACAGCAGCTCCTGGACTTTCTAAAGCTTTTCTCAGTGGAATTCTTCTATGCCAATTTCATTATTCATTAGAACCAAACCTGAGTATGGAAACCTTATAAGACAATAAGTATGAGTAAAGTGGAAAGAGTACAGCGGAAATATACCAGGGGCATCTATGGATGTGAAAATGTAAGATATTATGAAAGACTAAAATATCTGAACTTGTAAAGTGTCTCATATAGAGATTTAAGAGGAGACCTTATTCAGGTATATAGAGCCTTTAGAGACAACCCCAAACATTCCTAGAGATGGTTATCAAACAGTAGTACAGTATCATCAGACAAACTATGTAGAAAATCCTATAGGAATGAAGTGTATTAATTGGTCCTCTGAGTGATCAGACGATGCATGGAACAGACTACCAAATTACATTAAAACAAACATTAGTTTAGACATTTTTAAGATCAGCATGGATACTTGTAGGAACAACTGTTTTGGTATATTGGCCAGCTAGAAGGGCATTAATACCTGTGCATGAAACATCTCTTTGTATGTGTGTAGAGAGGAAGAAGGAAAAACTGTGTTAACTAGTCAGTCGAAGCTCCTGTCAGATATGTGCGAGGGGCAGCAATATTCAGCAAAGTTTTGTTATACTTTTAGAACATTAACCCATTACTAACTGTTAAGCTTGTGTTTACTACTATTCTGACTAGAATTTTACCTTGTGAGATAACTACTCTCTCATCATGAATAAAACACGGGCGCCAGACCACCAGCCATAGTAATCTTAGTTATTGTTAACTTCCTGAGAAATTCAGTAATTTAGATTTGGGATTATTCATAATAAAATCAAACATTACCAGAATAAGAAACATTTGTTGCCTTTCAGTATGTCTTCTTTATCCACTACTAGTTGCTCAGAGGAAAAAATTAAGTGCTATAATGTCTCATAAAACTTAATATCCATAGGTAAGTACTAGGCAAGCTACCATTGTGGGCCATTTTAAGTCTATCCAATTTCCCCTTTTGTTGCTCAAAATAGTCTGTCCCATTTAGTTTGAGACTGGCCTTACCCATCCTATGGTTGATAATTATATATTATCCTTAATGAGAATAACTGGGATCGTACCATAGATAATTTGAAGGGACCCATGCATAGGTTAAATTATTTAGGAGCTGCTTCCATAATATCCAGAATATGCAGATTCACACCACTGATGGCCAGACTTAAGAACTAAATTAGTGTAATATTCTTTGTCCTTTACAAAGGTATATAGAAATGTCCTTGAACTATAATGGACGGGATAATCAGACTGGGAAAAATGTGGTGCCACTTGCTTGCCAGTCATTTTGCATTTGACTGTGTCTAAGGAAATTCATCCTAGTTCTGAGTGGCTGACCTGTCTCTGGACATTTCCTACATTTGATTGGATGAACCACATTTTTTGAAGTACAGGTAAAGGAATGATGTACTTTGAAACTTCTTTTCTGTGAAGTTGTCTATGAAACAGTACAAGTCATCTGACATGTTTTGTACTTTGGATGGTTGCAGGGTTTTATGACATTTTTGGCTATCTTCTGTTCTGGTCTAAGTATGTTTCTTACAAAAAGATTCTTTAGATTTGGTGGTTGATTCAATGACAGCAATGGAAGTATATGAAAAATGTTTCTCAGTTTGTCATCCTCACTAACCATTGGTTGGAGGTCCCTTTCAATTTTTGTAGAGTTTAAGTTCTGGTTGATATTGTTGACACAAGTAGATCTCTATTACAGAAGTTCCTGTATACATGAATAGTTGCTTTTGTGGTAGATGCATTGCTATGCCCTACTGCCTTATTAAACTCCCAGCGAGAGTGACCTTGAGCGAATAAGGTCTCTCTCTGTTGTGCCAACTGTATTTGTTCCTCTGCCTCACTAGAAAAGCTTTGGTGAAATTAAAGCACTTGACTGTAAAAACTGACCTTTTTGTGTGGCTGGGATGATTACTGCTTCTGTGCAGATACATCTGTCTGTTGGTTGGTTTCCAGTAGACACATGTCTTGTATGTAATGAAGTAGCAGATAACTATAGATATTCCTGTGCCTTGGCAAAATATCTGTTCTATAATTCCAGTCATAATTTTAAATTTACTATTTTGGAAAAAGTGAAAATAAATGAGCAGGGGGGGGGCCCATGGCCATTGTTATTGGAGAAACCAGAACTTTATTATTAAAGTTATTACTAAATGGCAGTACATGGCCAGGGCTAAATGACTAGCTTTCTATTAATTGTTTACTAAAACTAAAAGCATTAAATAGATAGGACTGATTAGTATGTGCGATTTATTAATATTGCTATATTAATATTGACTTGTGATTGTCACTGTGTTTTTAAGAGAATTTTATATAGTAGGATTTTATCAATGAAATGGTTATGTGTAATTTGATTGGTTAATTCCAGGGGTTGGTTGTTATGTATAGTTACATAAGTAAGTTTTAAATGAATGAGTGTTTTACTATGTTAAATTGTTTCTGATGAATTTTTTACGGGAATAAAGATGAAAGTGCTTAAGTTATGTCTCGTTTGGTTAAAATTTAAAGTACTGAAGTAATTTTAATTAGTTTATTTTGTGAGCATTCTTGGTGTCTCTGCATTCAGGTGAGAGTGTGGTTTATTAGTTTGTAGTGTTTCCGTATAATTGTGAACTCCTTGCCAGTAAGCTAAGGAATGGGTTATAAAAGCTGTTGAATATTATACCATGTTACTGCTGTCATCTGATTATTTGCCTGGCAACAAATATTACAAGATGGAGAGATTATGTCTTGGACACTTAAGACAGATTTTTCTTAAGAGAATGCAAGAGTTGCGATATGTTCACAGCAGACCAGGGTGATTTTGAAAAAGGCAAAACCATTTCCCTTTAAACACATATAATTTAATATAGTTATTAACAATGAAACTAACAAAACGAACACATAAGTCAGTACTCAAACAAATTAGAAGATGAAACAGAGCACTGGCAGACAATAATAATAACTTCAAATCCAGGAAAGGAACTAAAACAGTTTGTAGTCCAAACTGATGCAAATGAAAACAGTGAATAGGTGAGGAGTTCTAAGTATAAGGCTAACCTTACTATAGCAATGGATTTGAATAAACAAACTGAGCTGTCAAATACTATATTGTATGCTCCATAAGATCCTGGTATGATCCTTAAATGTAAGCAATGGACAGGCTAGTGATAATCAGAATAACAGATGGAATAAAAATTTCACAGAAATGTTTGAGTGACCACTGTCATTTTGGAAACTCATTCTTTCCAAACTAGAAAGAAAAAGGAACATTGGACAGGAAAAAAACATATGGAAAAGAAACTGATTTAGAAAATCAGTGTAATAAATTGTGAAAACAGCAACATAAAAGACGTGGAGAATGGAAGTGGGCCTAATCTACACACTCATGTGTGAAGCAAGTGGTAAAATCAAGAGTAGAACAATTGTAATTAACATTGTTTTAATGTCTGTCGAAATCCAGAGAGTGAAGTTAAAAATAGGTCTAGACCAATGATCCACGATTTAGTGTTGAGATGTAAGCAAGGTACTTCCAAGAATAAAGAGTTCTATGGTAATGGTTACTTGTCTGTCAAAGTACAGGGTATATAATAACAAAGTAGGTTCACAAAAGTTGTTCCAGATCAAAAGTTCTATAGTATGGTTCTGATTATGACAGGAACAAATAATGATGGGGGGAAAGTGTTGAAATGCTTGAAATGGATGTTTTGGAGGTAATAGCACAGAGCAGGGAGAAAAGCTTCCTTATCTGTTTTGGAGCTAGACCATTAAATAGTTGAAATGGGGAATATATCAGCAGCTTTTCTGATAACTCAGATAGCATTGTGGTGAAGAAATTTGCTGAACAAGAAAGTTGGCAGCATTACCTAGATGCACACACTGAACAGCCTGGGAAAGACTGTCTAAGACTAATAAATATAGTGTTTTGCACAATGGCAGTAGAAACTGAAGACACCCTTATGTAGTTCATCAAAACATATTGCCATCTGTGGATTCAGCTAGGGATTTGGACATGATTCTAACTAGATGCCTTAAATTTGATGGTAGTGTTGCAGAAATAATCAGGAAATGCATCTGTGTCACGTGGGATATTTTAAGTGCAACTTTCTGTAGAAAATAAGAAGTGGTCATACCATTACTTAGGCCACTGATAAGGCCCATAACTTACCAGTGTGGGTCAGCTTGTATCAACAACAAATCTGAAACAGGGAGACTGGTGAAAATCCAAAAAATTTTAACTAGACAAATTAAAGGAATGTGGGCAGTCTACTATAATGATAGCTTAAAGGAACTATGGCTACAGGCAAAGGGTCACTGATTTTTTAGATGGGGATTTAATTTTGAAGTACAAATGCTTCTGTAATGGTGAGATGGTATTTTGTAGGGTCTACGTTATACCATCGAAATCCCACATTATCGAAATCAACAAAAACTAACTTCAGCAAAAGACCAGATGAGCGAATCTATTCCCAGGGTTAGAAATCACTCATACCAAAAGTCACAAAAATGAAGCCACACTATCCCTAACCCACCTGCGCCCCCTACCTAACTAAATATACCAATTCCAAGATTGCAGTACAGTTGGGAAAAGGGCAAAGTTCACCTTGTTGGCCAACAGGTTACTTACCCTGGGAATAGATTTACCTATCCGGTCTTTCGCTGAAGTGAGTTTTTGTTGATTTTGTCCTGATGATGTGGGATTTGATAATGTGGGATTGTGATGTTTTTAGGTAGACCCATTTTGTATAGGAGTGTTTGTTTTACATTCAGTAGATACAAAGAACGATTATCTTGCTGGTAGGTGTTAACTCTATGTTAAGTTTTTCAGTTGGAGCTGTAAGATTTTGAAAGATGCTACCCGTGCATGTCACATTAACACTAAGCTTGAGCATATTTAAAATACCTATTTGATACATAAGCTGGAATGTGGGTACATGACACATGGACTTGATCATAGCAAGCTTCCTTATAGTTTTTCCTAAGGCTGTGAGCTTAGGATGCCAAACACATTTTAACATTGTAATGTAGTACTATATAAGCCAAGAAAGTAAGTGGGGAGTTATCACTCTCTCCCTGATGCCCTTAAATGATAAATTGTACACTAGTCTCAACTTTTACAGACATGAACTTCTAAATAACTTGACATTAAACATTTATCCACTATAGTAAGAAAATGAAAGTCTAAAAAACAAATTAAGTTATATAAAATAGAGAAATTGTCATTTTTGTAAGAAGACTTCAATAAAAGGAAAAATTTTGGTCCATGGAATTTTTAATAAAAAGTTTTGTGAATGTCCTGTTTTTCTTTGTTGGTCTTTCTCTGAGCTAATTCTCAAAGAGATGACAAAAATACTATGAACTGTGGTGGCGATTTCTTCAATTTCTTTGTTATACTTTTTCTCAGCACAGTTAAGACTGTCCATAGTAGACAATTTTGTTTAGTCATTTGATGATCTGGAATAATAAATAGAACTAACATCTTGTTTAAAATGAGGGACTTCTTTCTAAGAAAATCAAAAAGGCCAATTTGATGCTTATATGATAGATAAAGGCACTAACATTTCAATGAATGTCTCACTATTTTATCGTAATGGTTGTAGGAGTTTTGAAGAATGGAATAGTGGCTGGGTCTGTATCACTTAACTGAAGTATTATTTTGTTGAATACCTTTTTGTCGTACCCTTTTTAGCGAAACACCTATTTACTGAATGCTCTGTCTGATGAATTGCTTTTAGTCTAACATTTTTTTGTTGCCCAACACCTGGTAAACAACGTACACCATGGATATATTTTGAAATCAAATACGAGCAAACACTGTCAGCTCAAAAAATATTAATAGTCCATTGAAGATGTGGGAAGGAATATTATAGTCCTTCTTAACTGATTCATGTATTGTTCCCCCATAACTGTGATTTCCCAAAAAAAAACACTAATTTATGTACAAAGTTTAAATAAACATGAGCGATCATGTTAACTTATAAAATAGTAATTATCCATTGAAGATGTGCAAAACAATATTATTGTCATTCTTAACTGATTTCATGTATTGCTCCAATGCAGCAGTGATTCACCAAAGAAGTGTAACTACCCACCATTCAACAATCTGTGAAAGTTAATGAATATTCATACTGGTGATGGCATAAATACCCATAGCCTATTTCTAGTTTACCCTTTTTATCAACATAGTGCAATCTCAGAGTTGGTATATTTAATTTGCAGGGGGATGCAAAAGCAAAGGTGTTTTATTAAGTATTGCTAAGTGGCATTAAACATTACATACTTTTAAGGTGGCCAACAAAAATAGTTTTAATGAAACTTGGGAAATCGTTCGACAAAAAGAAGCTCCATTGAAAAGGGTTCAATAAAAAGGTATTCAATATAATACTTGTATCAGGTGATATAGACCCATAGTGGACATCTGTCATAAGGTTTGAAATTGTCAGCTGTGGCAAAAATATGTTTAAGGACAGCTGGATTTCACTGCCACACCCAGAAACTTGGGCTTTGGACTCAAGCCAGAGAATAGGGTTATGCCTAACAATATCAGTCATTATACAATAAAGGGGCATCGATATTCAAAAAGATGCATGCTGATTGGACAGCCCAACCAACATGCCCATTGTAAATCAATACACCTGTTCATGAGCTGGATTTATATTTTATAAGGAACAGGTCAAAATGAGAAAAATCAGGGATGTTCTGAAAAACTGCTGAGAGGTACGCTTACCATCATTGCAATCGATCATACGGCCAGCAAACATACATTTCAGTTGTCCAAAGTTTTGCAGAATGTCCCTGATATTTATCATATTTTGGCTGTGTCCCTTCTAAAATTTTTCATTTTCTGGTAAATCATAATTTTTGTTTTCTAGTAAATCACTGAGGATTTCTGATGGTCAATATTCCAGGATGTTAGAGCTTCCTTCTTCCTGTTCAGAGAATGCACTGTGATGGTGTGTTCTATTCACTTATTAACTAACGATGGTATGTACAAATTATCCCTGATTCTGCTCTTTGACCATCTTCATCATTTCTGACTTTGTCTAGAACTCTTGACCAAACAAACTGAAACTAGCCTAATAACATTAAAAAAAAAAGAAGAAAGACAACAGAGAGACAAACTGATACCGAGATGCTCTTCTTTCCATCACCTCTCTTGCACTGCACTCATGTTCTGTGTAAGCGCAGTGACGCAGGTATCATATGCATGTGCAGCACATCAGCATAGCAGAGGTGACAGAAGAACACTACACTGCCATCATACAACTACATTTAAGAAAGGTAAACACTGTTTCTTAATGCCATTCTATAATGGCAGTAATCCATGATTTGGTATATTTATCACAGGATTTACCCACAACTGCATTTGAATATATTGATTGAATTTGGTTGAATATAAAGTATTTGTATGGTTGTATTTTTAAACTTTGTACAAGAAGGGCATGTTTTTGAAGTCATGTGACCATATGGTATGTATTTAAATCCATGATTGTTGTAGGAAAGTGTTCTGATGAAGTTGGAAAATTTTCTGACGAAAGCGCTAAACTTTTATTAAAGTGGAGTTTGTTTTACCTGGACCGCTCTGTTTTATTATTTTTTTACCAGTTTTCTTGGTTTAGTTGTGTTTCTTATGAGTAAGAGATTGCTATGGAAAGGAAAGTCTGTCCTGTCCTGCTAAAATATCCACCTCCATGACCTGCAGCAGAACAACTGGTTTAGAAAATGAATAGATAACAATAGTGAGTCTGCTAATCTTAGCTGGAAAGTGATACCATGACTGTTTAGATTTTTGTTCTGTGAGTGACAAAGTTCTCATTCTAAGTGTTTTAACACTGTTTCAATTAGTACTAGAGTTATAATCTGGCACCCTGTACAGTTCCCTGTATTGGTGCCTCCCCCAATCAACTTTCAGCTGAGGAGCCAAATAAACTGCACCCAAGAGGATCTTCTGTTTTGAAACTTTAAATCTGCTTGGCTTGCTACAGTTACATTACCACACAATAAGCATTCCAGTGCTTCAGCCATGACCGCAAATGCATCATAAATCTGTAATATTCTTGTGGTTTCATAAAGCATTGGACTTCTGCAACATCATCTCCTGTGGATCACGTCATCTGACAGATTGCATCTGGGACAGTCGCCCCTTGTGTCCTGCTCTAGCTATGGCTCTAGTTTTACTATGTTAGTTGTGAGTTGGTCTGTCCTTGTTAAATGGTCTCTTTCCAGTAGTGCTAACATTAACAAAATATGAAGAAATAAGTAACATTTTCAGGAAAATACTATTTTGGCAAATAAACTGAAAGATGTTAA
Organism: Protopterus annectens; assembly: GCF_019279795.1. Classification (NCBI taxonomy): domain Eukaryota; kingdom Metazoa; phylum Chordata; order Ceratodontiformes; family Protopteridae; genus Protopterus; species Protopterus annectens. Next base: position 292,488,742 of record NC_056747.1, on the reverse strand, counting down.
AACCAGAAGAAAAAATGTGCAATTCAAAAGTACATACAGGATCAATTAGTAAATGATGGGAAGACAGCTCAATTTATAATCTGCTTTTTCTTTAGAATAGATTAGAAAACCTCCATACAAGTAAGGCAGATTTGATTTAAATATTTTGGTATTCATATCTGTCTCACTTTTCACACAATGGCACAATAAACCACCCCCTCTCCACTTGAAAATAATTTCAAATACATTTCTGCCATTGAAGAAAATGAAAGAAAGAGTAGAAAAATGCAAATATAAGGTAAAATAAACTTGTTTTAAAACTGAAGTGAGGTAACCCCCCCCCCCCCACCCACCCAATGCAAGTACAAATTTCCTGGAAGCAGAATTCATGCCCATCCCATTGCTGTATGTTAACTGCTGAATTACTGATTTAACATTCCTTCGTATGCAACACTTTGGAAAGCTATACAAACAGTAACATTGGTTTCATAATTCTTTCTGATGGATCTCTAGTTATTCAGAGGTTTACATTCTTTTAGAAACATTTCTGCTTCACAGAAAGCAGTCAAATGTGGTGGTTTATTTTAAATGGGTATCCCTGGAATAACAAAGATCCTGCTAAGTATATGTGGTTTAAATATGATTGTGTATTCTTTCCTCAATAGTGGATTTAAGATATGCAAAGACAAGGGGTAAACAGTCTTGCATGCGTGTAGAATTTACCTTTCTAAAAAAAAACTGACAGCTTTCCAGTCCTTGTTTGCAGTTTGATTGATATGCAGGTTTCTTTTTCATCACTGCCGTACATTTCTAATCTATCTAGTCTTCATTAGACTGATGTTAATTAACTTGTACTGAGAGCTAGATGAGGTGTATTGTAATGCCTTGTTACACAACTGTTAAAAAGCAAAAAATAGTAGGGCCTTGTAAACACCATGGGAACCAGGGGAGGAATATATTGGACAAATTAACAGATCCTCTTAGAAGCATATGGTCAAATGCAATAGTTCAGCCTTTTTTACCACGCTTGACATGACTTGGATTATTCGCCTGTTTTGTCTGCCCTGCCTGTACTGCTTACAGCTTTTAGACTCCTCATCCATATCGATCTAGTCCATTACTCATCCTGGTGTTTTTGACACCAGTTTTGGGGAGAAAATTTACATTTGTCAACTACTCTTTCTGTGAAAAGGTGCTTTCTAATATCTAGGTAGAATGATTTCTGGTTCTTAGGCTAAACATCATACTTAGTCTGGTAGTAATGTCCTCTGGCGTTCCTCTTGAGCTGTCTCTCATAACGCTGTGCCTATGTCTCTAGTGCACCTGGTGCATGTCTCTCTCTTTTTGTCTCTTCCTACCTTCAGCTCAAATTTTATTAAATTTAAAACAGTGTTTTACAAACAGATGACATTCAAATAACCAAATGTTAAAGAAAGGTTAGGAAAAGTGGTAAAGTTTATAGTAAAAATACATTCAAGCTAAAGATGAAACCGTATTTTAAGTCTTACAATACAAGTGTTAAGATGATGAATTTTTTTGTGATTAATGTAAATTTATATTTCAAACTCACAATTAAGTAACATTTTAATATTGCACATACAATTTTGCTTAAAGAATGTTGTCCATTATATAGTGTGCGGTTTTTCAATGTCCGCTCTAAATAAAGAATACTAATTCAGTAGGAAGTAAAAATAAATTAAATATTACGTGAGAAGGTATTTAATGCCCATCAGATATCTCTTATTCCTTGCCCTCTGCTCCCCTTACTACTCTGGTAGCCTTTCTCTGTACCATGTCCACTAGCTTGATCTTCTAGGGACACCAGTACGGAACATGACAATTAGAGCCATGCAGCTGTTCAGAGATAGTATAACTGCCCTGTTCCTGGACTCTCCTCCCACAAGGATTTAGCCAATCACATTAACTTTGGCTAAAGCTACTTCTGCAGTTGGTCATTCGTTCCTGCTATTACTATTATCATGAGCCCTGAGATTCATAAACATAGTATGCAGCAGTACAGAATGCAGTATGTTGTTGTTTGTCTTTCGGCTTTTTCCCAGTTAGGGGTCACCACAGCAGAACTCCAGTCCGCTAATGATTGGCAGTTGATTTTTATGTATCGGCTTGCCAGGCCTGATGCACAACCTTCAACGAAGGTACACCCATTCACGCATGTCTCCACGCAGAAAATGCTCTAGCTGAGAAACGAACCGGACAGCATGTTATTGTGAGGCGACAATGCTACCGCAGCACCACCACCACTGTAACAGACATTAATATGTGATTCATGAATGGACCCATGGTGTGCAGAGCTGCCCTACCAGTATTAATGAATGACGTACTAAAATGATACATGCACAAAGGGAGATTCCCAGTATACTGCTGGTGGACAATAATAATGCTGATTCATCCACAAGGGTTCATGTATAGATTGGTAAACATAAACCACTAAGGGGCTGTCTGCATCTTGTGAGAGGAAATGTATGGAAACAAATGGGGTAAATCATAATTAAGCATTAGGTAGGAGACACCTAAGTGCAAACATGTTGCATCTTTAATATAAACAGTAACTGCAAAGGACAACCACTGAGATAAATAATTTAGCAAAAATAGAAAGCTATAACACATCCCAATGAAAACCTATATATACAGGCAAGTGTAACAACTTCAAAGACCATTAGATGCTCTGCAGACTGTCATAATAGCTTTTTATATGTAACCATAGAGCTTTTATCCCCGGGCCTCTGCTCAAAAAGGGTTTTGATTCCCAGCTGGACTTTACTGGTAAACAAATGTAAGTAAGTTGTACAGTTTTAAAATGGATAACATTATAAACAATGTGAATGTTATTGCCACCATCTACCATATTCTCATTAGACATGGAACAAACGTGATAAAGTATTATGGTCTGTCTAGTTTAAAAAAAAAAAAAGGGAGAACGAAGACATGGGTGTCTAATGCCACCCAATTTATTACATTATTGGAACCAACTGTGTATATTATAAACAATGTTTTCATTTGTTTTTCTGTCAAAATGCAAATTTTAAATATGTCTGTGATTCTATTTACATTTATTTTGGTAGTGCATAGATCAATACTGACTAATTGCAGACTCAGCCTGGGTGAAATACAAAACATTTGACAAAAAAATACAGAAATGTAAGCAATAACAGAATAGTTTAGTATAATTACATAGAAAAATATACATTCCAGTTAACACGTGCAGTGAAATGTACACTCTGAGTGTAATATACACTATGTACATTAGTTTCTAAGTTAATTTTGAGAGAGGAACAGAGACCTGGAAAGGAGATAGGTCAGGTGACATGTCCTGTGTTGAAGCAGGAACATTTGGCTAGGATGAAGTGTTTTTTGAGTTGCATTCTGAATTTGGAATGTGCTGATTTCCTTAATATTGATAGGGAGAGCTTGCCAAAGAACAGGTGCCCGAGAGGAGAAATCTTGTACAGTACTGTGGAGTTTGGTTCTAGAGGTAATGAGAGGTGATGTGGCTTGTGAGTAGTGTCTCGGGTTGTAAGAGGTGTTTTTTTTATGATGTGTAGCTGCAAGGGGAGTAAATATGCGAAGCTGGAATAGTTTGTATAGCTGGGATCCTAAAATTAGTTTAGATCTTGTTTTATGAGTAGGTATTTTGCTTTTTCTATTGTGATACAGTAATCCTCACAGAAAGGGAGCAAATGTACTTTGCTAATTTTCTTAACTTATTCCACCCTTTCATGGGATTTTCTTCAGTTAAAGCAATTTAGAATGTTTCCAACTTAGGTATAAAAAAAACAAATGCATTTGCTCTTAAATAGTACTTTCAAATAAGAATGGCCATTATTTTTTAATGGAAGATGGTTTTCCAAATGTTTAAATTAGGTTCATAGGTTCATAGGGAGGTACTAGGCTATCAGCTCTAGGGCCTATACATGCCTAGCCAAAAAGGTACCCTGGCTTTTGCCACCCAAGAAAAGTATTCTCCTGTTCCCCTGTCGAGCAGAGCCACAGAGGTGATCCCCTGGGTGAATTTCCTATTTCCCATCCAATCATCAAGATTTTTCTTGAAGAGTGCTAATGAGGAGCTTTGTTTGATATAGATAGGTAGTTTATTCCAGAGTAAGGGAAGTCTCTGGGACAGGAATCTATCCCTCCAGCATGTTCTGTTTATTGTGGTGACAAGGTTTAGGTCCCTAGAGCATGTAGCTCGGAGACATTGGGATTTCTTTAAGTGGAGCTCTGGGTTTGACATAGCTATGTATGTTAGGCAGAGATCGCCTCTGAGTAGGTGATATGCGATGGAGTAAAACTGGAGTTTTTTAAGACTGTCTACGTAGGGCATCTGTTTGAGGCCAGTAATCCTCTTTGTGAGGTATTTCTGTGGCCTTTCCAGTTGTTGTAGATGTCTTGCGAGGTACATACCAAAAGGGAAATTGTACTCTATAATGGGTCTAATGACTGATGAGTAGAGGGGAACAATGACCTCTTTTTTTCTGGATGAGAAAACTTTTGTGATGAGGTGTGCCACATAGAAGGATTTCCTGGCTACTGTGGTGATGTGATTATCAAAGGAGAGACTACTGTCCACCTGTGTCCCAAGGTCTCTTATCACACTTTCGATGTTAAGTAGACTACCACCTATGTGGTAGCTCATGGGTACAGAGTTTTTACCAAAGGGGATGACAATGCACTTTTTGGCATTGAGCTTGAGGCCATGGCTTTGACACCAGGCATCTGTCTCAGTGAGGCCCTTTTGTAGGATGTCCACATCATTAGGAGTTTCAGTTATGGCTCCTAGTTTGCAGTCATCTGTAAATTTCATTAGCCAAAGACCTTTTGTGTTAGCCTGTACTTCAGAAAAGTAGATACCAAACAGGAGAGGACCCAGGGCTAAACCCTGTGGTACTCCACTTGTCACTGGTCTGAAGTTGGATTTGGAGTCTGCTACTTTCGCAGTGTGGGTTCTGTCAGTGAGCCAGTTGGCAACCCATCTTGTGACATAGGGATTTTTACCTAATTTAGTGAGTTTATCTATAATTCCAGAGTGGGGGGATGGTGTCAAAAGCCTTGGCAAGATCTAGATAGGCTGTCTGAGCCACCTTACCCTCGTCTACGGCTTTGGTGACTGTTTCAAAGAAGTCATGATCTGCCTTTTACAAACTCGAACTGGGTGAGGTCCAGAGTTTGGAGATTACCAATGTCTTTGCTTATAAGTTCCATGATGATACATTCCATGGCCTTGCAGACCAGGCTCATTAGGCTAATGAGGTGGTAGTTCCCGGGGTCCATGGTGACTCCCCCTTTGTGGAGTAGGATAACTTTGGTTGTGCTCCATTCCGTGGGGACAAAGCCTGAGGTGAGGCTATGATTGAACATGGTGCTTAGGTGGGGTGCCAGTTCATTCTGTAGTTCATGTAGAATGCAGCCTGGGATGTTGTTAGGTCCCATGGATGCTGTGTTCTTGGCTTTGGAGAGTGTTTTATTTACCTGTGCAGCTATGATTACAGGAAATTTGCATTCTTCTGGTATAGAGATGGGCCCTTTAGGGAGTGAGGAGGGGGTAAAGTTAGCACTGAACCTTACTGCCAGGATGTTGGCAATATCAGTTGGTTCTGTATATTTAATGCCATTGTGCTGTAACTCAGAGCAGCTCTGAGTGTTGCTACTGAGATTCTTGACATAGCTATAGAATGCTTTATTTTTGTCTTTAGAACCAGTGGCAATTTTTTCATAACTAGCTTTGGAGGATTTTATGAGGGATCTCAACGTCTTATTGAGGCTGACCAGGGAGTTCTACTAGTCATGGGATTTTACTCTTTTTTGCAACAGTTTCTTTCTTCTGTTGTAGAGTTTGTTTATGGCAGGGGACCACCAGATTGGCTTCCTTTTTTGGAGGATAGCATCTTGGTTCTGTTAGGGATAGCATGATCCATGCACTCGTGTAAGTGCTTATAAAGTGCATTTGTGTAGGATTCAGCAGTTGTACCTCTATTGTCCATCTGCATGGGTGTTGTGAAGTTTGCCACTTCTGTCTTAAGAAGTGTGAAGTTGGCTTTGGAGAAATTTTTTACGGTGGTTTCCCTAGTGGGGGGTGGGGGCGGGATGTGGATGCCTAGGCTGATTAGCTTGTGGTCGGATCTGACCAACAAGGAATTGACCTCGCCCCTCTTGGTAATGACCAGGTTTAGGATATTGCTGCCCCTGGTGGGGGTGTGGATAAGTTGATCCAAGGTGTTGGAATTCATGAATTCCAGAAATAGTTGAGCAAAAGAGTTGGTACATGAGCAGTTTTCCCAGTTAAGGGTGGGGTAGTTGAAATCGCCCATTATTAGGGTGTTGGGTTGTACCCTAATATTTTCCAGTGTATCAAGAAATGAGGAGTGGGAATCCTGGGGCATGATGGGGGATCTGTAGCAAGTTACAATTTGGATTGCAGTCTTGCCCAGAGTTAGCTGCACTTGGATAATCTCGGATGCATTATGCTGAGCAACTAGCCTGGAGGTGTGGATATCCTTAATGAATATGGACACACCTCCACCTTTAGTGTTTCTGTCCAGGTTAGGTGGCCGAAAGGTGTGGTATGAATTATAGCCTGGTAATGCAGGGGTGCTCTCTGGAGCCTTGAACCAGGTCTCTGTCACTGAACAGATGTCGATGTTCTCCATTTTAAGGAATGCCTCGAGTGAATGCATTTTGAGGTTTTGACTTCTAGCATTGAGTAGCATTACCCTCAGATTTTGCTTGCTAGTACCTGTTATGGTGGTAAATTTGTCATTTGAACCTTGCCTAAAAAAGGCACTTTAGGGGTGGCAAGAGCCTTAGACAGTATCCAGAATTTCAAGGGTGACAGGTGCAGGCCATCTCTGGCAAAGCATCATGGTCTGTCGATCATGTCATCCCAGGCAGACAGATACTTGATCCCCTTAGAATGACACCAGACACTTAGCCAATTGTTGAATTCAATAATTTTGTCCTTGTACTGTGGTATCATTCTAGGTGATGGCAGGATGCTACTCAGGGCTAGGGTCATACCTGCCTGGGCTACAAGATTGGAGAGCTCCTCCATGTCTCTTTTCATGTAGTCCAAGGAGGTACGTCTCAGGTCATTCACACCAACATGGACAATGTCAGAGTCATATTTGTACTTGTTGTGGAGTGACCTGAGTGCGTGTGTTATGTGGCGGATCCTGGCACCCAACAGGCAGCGCTCAGTAACTTTCTCCTTGTTTAGCCTGGTGAGTAGAACACAACACTAAATTATTTAGGTATTACAAGCTATCTGACTCAAAAGCATTTAAACAAGTGCTTAAATGAGACTACTGACTCACATTTCAACAACTGGATTGTAAAATGGTTTATACTGGATCATAAAGTAAATATTAAAATGAAACTACTATCCAGATTACTTTCTTATATATCAGTACAACCTATTCTACCTTCAGATACAAGCTCTGAATTTTATAAAAAGAAAATTGTACATTTCTGCTGTTATCCAACTAACATTGGATTTGATTCTAATATACTCTACAGAAGTAATAATTTAGGGAGGATTCTGTTCCTTAGCTTTCCTTTATATAACTATGGACATTATTTAAACATATTTTCATTATGGCTTATGAACGACTATCTTTCAACTTGGAATTATCTGAATTTGTAATTATATGCAAATCAAGTCTAAATCTGGTATCAAAACAGAGGCAATCTATTTCTTTTATATTTCTTTATGAAAATTTGCAAAGCACTTAAACTGCACATACACATAAAAGGACTCTTCCTTACTATTATTTAGATAATTGGATAAGCTCCCCATAGAGAAAAAATAAATTACAATGATTCTGGAAATTAAGAGTTATAGTGAGACTCCTTTAGAATAGCAAGAATGCAAATAAACTTAACTCTAGTCAAAGAACCTTCACACTTTCAGCTATTGACGCATAATTCAATTATTCTTTTTTCAGAAGCTATTGATAATTCTGACATGAATGTGACCATTTTATAAACCAATGTTTCTATTTATAAACATTAAAGATGTAGAAATTTTCCAAAGATTTATCTACAAACATTCCAACTATACACTCACCACTAGCAGATAATTAGAAGACTAGTATTAATAAGGTGAACTAAGCATAAAACACAGTTGGCAAACAAGTGAATTCTTGTAAAGCAATAGTAATATTTAACACTTTTGCCTTTACTAAAAATTACAAGAAATGTATTCTGAACAATGATAATAATGGTTAGAATGTACAATTAAATATTGTTGGGTAAAATCATGTGATGTTGATAACTTTAAAACATAGATTTGACTGGAAGGGAGAAATCACATTATTTGAAAATGTAGTTGTAATATTTCCTTCATAAGAGTAACATGAGCATCTTACATTGAGGGCTGTATTACCTCCTTTCTGTGACTGTAACTTCAATAGATTTCTGACAGAAATGTCAGAACCATGAGATATCATCTCATTTAAAGTTATCTGCCATTTCATTTTGCTTTTTTTCTAAAAATGTTTTGAAATCCCCTCTCCATATCTAGGTCTACAAGACTGAAGACTTGAAACCAGGGCACAATATGCTCTGCCTAGATATGATATTATCAGATTAAACAAAAAACAACGTTTATTGATTTAACCTGTTTTTGTAAAGGCCTTGAGAAAATAATCAGTGCTGTTTTCATAAACTCGCTATATCTTGTTATATCTTGTTATACCTGTTATATCTTGTTATATCTGTTATATCTTGTTATATCTGTTATATCTTGTTATATCTGTTGTATCTGTTATATCTTGTTATATCTGTTATATCTTGTTATATCCGTGATATCTGTTATATCTTGTTATAGCTGTTATATCTTGTTATATCTTGTTACATCTGCTATATCTTGTTATATCTTGTTATATCTGTTGTATCTGTTATATCTTGTTATATCTGTTGTATCTGTTATATCTTGTTATATCTGTTATATCTTGTTATATCTGTTATATCTTGTTATATCCGCGATATCTGTTGTATCTTGTTATAGCTGTTATATCTTGTTATATCTGTTATATCTTGTTATATCCGTGATATCTGTTATATCTTGTTATAGCTGTTATATCTGTTATATCTTGTTATCTCTGTTATATCTTGTTACATCTGTTATATCTTGTTATATCTTGTTATATCTGTGTCCACAAAATAAAAAATACCAATAAGCCAAGAGTGAAAATGTAGAGTGAGTGAATTTTCAGGGCTAAGAAATTTTTCTGAAGCTCCTAACACTAATTTTGTAAAGGTTGGTGCAACTACGGCTCCCACCACCAGCCTGTCAATCTTATGAAAATAACTTATTGGCAAATAAAAAGTAATTGCATCTCCAAGCCAGTTCCATAAAGCACTGTATTCATTTCATCAGACAAGGTACTCTCTCCTGCTACAAATTCTCTCAACAAATCAACACCTTGAATGTGTGGAATAACCATGTACTAAGCCCTTCATGTCAGCAGGAAGTAACAGCATAATGGCCTTCACTTCTTCACACTTATATTTTAAGTATCTCAAAGAAATGCCAAGAGAACCTTAGATAATCAGGAATGAATGGAAGGGGTCAGATGTTTCAAGATAGAATCGGCATACATTGCCGGTGGCTGTATTTGTAAACACTGGCTGAGATAGCTGATCTAAAGTTGGATTTTGTGAGCCTTTGTGTATTTTGGGAATACCAAACATGATTGGTAATTTAAGAAATATAGCAGCGGTGGTGCAGCGGTAGCATTGTTACCTCACAGCAAGGGGTTCTCCCATTCGATTCTCGGCTAGAGTGCGGGAAGTGCCTTCTGTGTGGAGTCTGCATGTCCTCCCCGTGGTTGGGTGGGTGTTCGAAAGACATGCGTAAATGGGTGTGCCTTCGTTGAAGGTTGGGCGTCGAGCTGGCACCTCGGCACCATGAAAATCTACTGCCAGTCATTAGCGGACCGGAGTTCCTCTGTGGCAACCCCTAACCAGGAAAATCCGAAAGACAACAACATTGGTAATTTAAGAAATTTAGCCCTAAGAAGGTAATATGTATCCAAGTCTAACTGACTGTTTGCCAACCACGTAAGCAGGGCATACTGCATCGCTTTACATGCTTTAATTTCACAGAGCTTATAGTCTTATAGAAAGTAATGTCTGCTACCAAGAGTTTAGCCTTTTCATTATAATTCTTTTAATCTATTATAGGTACTTCTCACCTTATCTGTTTCAAAATGCACATACTTTTATTGGTCTCTAAAGATATCCATGAAATTAATTGCATATTGTGAAATATATTTGAGTCACTTGGATGTCCCTTGTATCATTTTCTGTTTTTACACACACACACACACACACACACACACACACACACACACACACACACACACACACACACACACACACACACACACACACACACACACACACACACACACACACACTGTCTGATGTAAAGTGAGTTAACAATAGAAAGACTCTATTTACTGTTGGCCCAGTATTTGCATTAACACGGGGCCATTGCTTTAGTAGAATATGTAAATGCAACTTGTTAAAATTTAGGTTCAAAAACTGTATTCATAATGTGCATTCTTTGCTTGCAGGAAAGTAAATCTGTCACTTAAAATCTTTATATGATGTTTGTTCAAAGGTTTAGAACTGCAGTTGTATACTTTAATACATGAAAAGTCAGTTAAGTTTTGCTGTTCTGTTGGCATCCTCATCTGATGCATCCTCTCCTACTTGGCTATCCCCATCATATCTGGAATCCTTCATGAGCTTCCATTTCCTGATTCTGTAAACTCTGACATCTCCTTGATTTGTCTGTTATAATTTGTGGACCTTCTGGAAATATGTCTGCTTCCTTTTGAGCCAGTCAGAGTGATCTTTACAGTGTAAACCTTTGTTATAAAAAAGCTGTCATTGTTGATCTCCTTCCAAGATCACTGTTGTAGTATTCCTTACAAGAGGGATAGCCTGCCAAGGCCAGCAGTATATCCAGTCAGCATACCAAAGCCTGGGCCCTTCCATGTGTTGTACATCTGATGTATAAAGGCCTGAAGGCGAGAAGTACTTAAGGGACGTACTTATGCCAAAACCTTAGAAAAAGTTTGCTGCCTGTCTACATTCAATGCTCAGTCTCCGGTCTGGTCTGTTGGGGCTGACTACCTAGCTGGGTCAGATAAGTACCCTGTTGGGGACCCTTTTTCTTTTAGCTTAATATACTTAGTACATATCATCCAGAAAAGGGAAATGTGATTGTGGGAGACAGATTTCCCATATGGGCTATCATAATAAGTGGATGTTTGCTTGTGAATGGATAATAACCACAGGGAATGTTCAGTGTGATAACCATTCATCCCTAAAACCTCATGTATTTGCTTGTCTTCTTTAGTGGTTTACCTACAAAACCAACATCTTAAGCTTCCCATCCAAGGTACAATGTCAGCAGAGCCATCTCATCCTAATGTCCAGCCTCCACAAAAGAAGTGTGAAAAATTAAATTAGTCTTCATTTGTCCAGTACCGTATGTTCATCTCTGCTGTGTTTAGTGTTGAGACCTCAGGCCATACAGTTGTGGCATCTGCCCCCATGACCCTGTCTGAGGCTTATGTGGAGTAGACCACCTGCATGTCTGCCAGGAATGATCTGACATTTGTTGCAGATGAGAAGGACCAAGAAGTATTCCTCAGATCTTTGCCCATGAGGCAGTACCCATACCCTAATTTAGGTACATCAGGGCTGTGATTATTTTGAGATTTGTGTTGGCTGAAATCTTCACTAAAAAGAAGCATAAGATGCACATATTCCTTCTCTGGTAAGAAACGCTCATAAGGAATGGCAGGACTTCACCCAGGGACTTTAAGAAATGCTCATAAGGAATGGCAGGACTTTACCCAGGAACAGTAAGAAACGCTCATAAGGAATGGCAGGACTTCACCCAGGGATCGTAAGAAACGCTCATAAGGAATGTCAGGACTTCACCCAGGGACGGTAAGAAACACTCATAAGGAATGGCAGGACTTCACCCGGGGATGGTAAGAAATGCTCATAAGGAATGGCAGGACTTCACCCAGGGACTTTAAGAAATGCTCATAAGGAATGGCAGGACTTCACCCAGGGATGGTAAGAAACGCTCATAAGGAATGGCAGGACTTCACCCAGGGACGATAAGAAACGCTCATAAGGAATGGCAGGACTTCACCCAGGGATGATAAGAAACGCTCATAAGGAATGGCAGGACTTCACCCAGGGATGGTAAGAAACGCTCATAAGGAATGGCAGGACTTCACCCAGGGACGATAAGAAACGCTCATAAGGAATGGCAGGACTTCACCCAGGGATGATAAGAAACGCTCATAAGGAATGGCAGGACTTCACCCAGGGATGGTAAGACACACTCATAAGGAATGGCAGGACTTCACCTGGGGACGGTAAGAAATGCTCATTAGGAATGGCAGAACTTCACCCAGGGACTCTATAAAGCTATCATGCCTCTGAAGCCCCTCAGAGTTTTCAAGTGCCTTCTGTTGTTGGGGCTCCCTTTTCCTCCTCTCCTTTAAAGAGTCCTAGGGATGATTCTTCAGAAGATGAGGACCTGGATTCTGATGAAGAATCTCTTGCCTATTTCTCTCAAATGTATTTATCTTTGATTGTGACTTCTGATGAGGAGGATTCTCTTTCCCCTGATTCCCCTGTTGAGCTTTTCTTGGGGATACTATAGTCCAAATGATGCAACACTTCCAATGGAAGAGTTTTAAAATGTCTTGTGTGCAGCAGCATTGTCATGATTTACTTCAGATGGAAGCTCCCTAGCCTTATGCTATTCTTCCATTCCTGGAAGCCTTATTGGATACTTTTGTGTCAACCTCTCTGCTTCCTGATTCTCAGCCTCCTGCTCCTAAAAAAATGGTAGGATTTATAAGGTTCTTAATCAGAAATCCCTTTATAGGAACCCTTCTGATCCTTCTGTTATTTCTCTTTCTGCAGATAAACCTACTAAATTGCTCACTTCTCCTAAAGTCTTGCCTGCTAATAAAGATGGCAGAGCCATGGATAAGATTTGGCAAGAAGATATATACTTGTGCTTCTATGGCCTTTAGAGCTATTAACTATCAGACTCCGATATGATGAAATGCATTTTCTTTCTCTAAGCCTGGGGATGCCTTAACTGCTAAGCCTCATTTTGACAGTAGGTCTTCAGCCATATTCTTGCTAGTTCTGCTGCTCAGATAGCTAGGCACTTAAGTGCAGCTACGATGATTCACAGGTATTCTTGGTTTTGACTCCAGTCCTGTCCTGGGGGTGATAAAGCCAAACTGTTAGATTACCCTTTGGACTCTCAGAATTTGTTTGGTTCCATGGCTGCAGAACTCTCTAAAGTTTTACAGGAGAAGGATAACATGATGCATGATCTGAAATACTTTTTGACAGGGAAAAGAAAATTTATCAGAGGAATTATCTCCCTAAAACAGATCCTTTTGTTAGGAGGCAAAAAAGGCAGCTTCAAAAGGGTAAATAGATTCCCTGAGAAAGCAGGGCATGCTTTTCAAACTCAGAAACCCTCCTTTCCTGACAAACCACCTTCCACATGACTATCATCTTCTTCTTGGCCAGCTTCCTCTTTCTCAAAGACTCTGTCCTTTCCAGCTTGGCAACGTATCACCCCAGACCAGTGAATTTTTTACATTATTTGAAAGTTTACAAAATGGCCTCGAAGTCTCTCACCCCTTTTGCAGACATTCCTCATCTTCTCTAAACCAGTTATCTCTGTTTCCTCTAATCCTTTAGGACTTTTTGGATCGGAGGAACTATTCAGCCCCTTTCACCTCCCTTTAAAGAGGGCAGAGGTTTCTATTATCTGATGTTCCTGGTCCCTAGGAAAGAGGGTTCCTGGAGACTAATCTTGGATCTTTCCTTTCCTTTCCGAACACTTTCTTACTGGTGTCCAGTTTCAAGATGTTAATGAATGGCAACACTTTGTTTCCTGTGATTCTCCCTCAAGCATTTCCAATCTCCCTGGATTTGAAGGATGTCTATCTTCATATTCCTGTTCATCTTTCTAGGATATTTTTGAGATTCTCTACCTTCCTTCTCTTTCAGTTCTCTGCTTTATACTTTGGTCCTTCTCTGGTCCCAAGGGTGTTTACCGAATGCTTAATTCCTGTCATAGCATTTTGCAGACTTCATGGTATTCAGATATTCCTTTATCTGGACAATGTTTTGATTCAAGCTCCTTCTCCACCTCTTCTTCTAAAGAATCTAGAGTCTGCCACGCATCTCCTTTGCAGTCTTAGGTTCGCTTTAAATCTAAAAAAGTGGTTATGATGCCATCTTAAGATCCTGTTTTCTTGGGTTCCACAATTCACACTCGGACAGCCTTCCTTACTCCCTCTGGCCAGATTTCTGTCTCTCAGATTTTTTTTTCTTAGCCATTCCATTGCACATGACCTCTGTAAGAGAGATTTTGAGATCTCTGGTGTTTATGGCATCCATTGTTCCTATGATTCTGTATACCAGACCCCATATGAGGAAACTGCAGTGGTACCTTAAGGCAGTTTGGCTTCAGTGTTGTCATCCATAAAACTTCCAAATTCCTCTCTTGCCTTGTGTAAGCAAGGAAGGCATTTCAGTGGTAGCTCAACCAGATTGCCCTCAATCTGGGACCGCCTTTTCTAACCCCCCCCCCCCACTCAGCAGCTGTATATGATGTCTCAAACCTGACATAGGGCAGCTTATTCCAACAATATTGGGGTTCAGATGGTTTGATCTCATCAAGAGGTAACTGAACACATCAGTACCAAGGAGATGAAGGCCTTGATTCTGTTCAGTTCCTGCATTATCTTTGCTCTATGGGTCCTCTCATTGTATTCACAGGCAGAACCACTGTCATGTGGTACATAAACAAGGGGGACAAAGTCCTATCATTACTTACCCTGATAGCTTGGAACTTTGATATATAAAAAACAAATTCCATGATAGTAGAAATGCTTAGTTTATTAACAAGGTAAAAAGCTTTCGGGATACACCCTTCCTCAGTAATCAGTAACAAACTTTAAAACATACATCATTACATACTTTGAAAGCATAGTATACATGACACAGCCAACCAATGAAATCATTCTGTTAATTACTACTTAAAACTTATAAAAAATAAAAAGAATTATATATTAAAATATTTGATATAAGCATAAGTATAAACATTAAATTTACTTGTGCTATATACAAAATTACTTTTTTTAAGAAAAATACATAGATTATTTGTACTGCACCTGTTTCTCAACTAAATAAGGTTTTATAGTTACCATGTTATTAAATCCAGGAAATTTGTCAGCATCTAGTCTAGTTATCCATTTGTATTCAGCAACGTCCAATTTATTATTAATATCACCATTTCGTTGCAATACTTCTAGAACTTTAAATTTAAATATATGTGTTTCATCATAGTCAATAACATGTTTTGCCAAAGCATTAGTTGCCACTCTTCTTCTGATGTCTGACTTGTGTTCTATTATCTAATCTTTTAACTGTCTGGAACATTTACCTACATAAAGACATGTGCATTTTGTGCATGTACCTAAATAAACAATCCGTGATGTATTACACATAGCATGATATCTGATGTTATATTTATATTTAGTTATTGGATGTTCAGATTCTAGCAAATTACAGACATTTTTGCAGCAGCTACAATTATGACATGGTAATGTTCCATATTTACCCTTGAAAGGAGTTTCAAAACTAATTTTAAAGTCCTTATAACAAAGTTGTCACTTCAAATTCACACCATTTCTATATTTAAAATACGGCCTATTGCCCAGTAGGCTTAATAGTTTTGGCATAGATATAACTATTTGCCAGTTCCTTTTGATAATATTTTGAACTTCTGTAGTTCTATAGCTTGGAACTTTGACACAGTCTGATTTTTTTCAGTCTATATTCCCTCAGACCGAAACATGGTGACAGACTTGTGGAACAGATCCACAGCAAATATTCATGAATGGCTGTTAGAGAGGTCTTTCTGGACATAGATCTACTTGAGGAATAGCCCACTGATGATCAGTTTGCCTTTCCCCAGAAAAGACAACTCCACAAGTCCAATGGCATGGAACACACACTCCATATCCTTCTCTTGGACGGGGATTTTTATGCATTTCCCCCTCTTCCACCAAAGTTCCTGCACATGATTTTCTTTGAACAGGCCCAAAACCTTGCTTGTGACTCCCTTTTGGCCCAGGCATCACTAGTTTCCCATTCTTTTCCATCTAACCAAGGGCTGTCATCACAAGTTACCTCACAGGATGGCTTGCTTATTCACTATCTTCTTGCCATGCAGAAGACTCTCTGGGTGACAGGCTTTTAATTCTTTTTAGGCCCCATTTTTTTGATGATGTGCTCCAGGTTTCATGGAAAGTTAAAAAAACAAATATTGAAAAATCCTATATTTCCAAATGGAAAAGTTTAAGGTGAAAAAGGCAGAACCAGAATCCTTTTGTTTTGGGGTATTTTTCTTGTCCTTTATCTGTGCGAGGTAATTCTGGTCTGGTTTGCTCTTCTATTAACACCAATTTGTCAGCCACTTCTACTTGTCTGCCTTTAGATTCACCACTTTCTCCCAGATTTGAGGTCAAGCAATTTTTAAAAGGCATCCTTTACATTAGGCATCCAAGAAAGCCTATTCCTCCTCCTCCTTGGTACCTAAATCATGTTTTAGAAAAATTGACTAAGCCATCTTTTGAACCTACAAGTCAGTTCTCCCTTGAAACATTGTGCTTGGAAAACTGTTCTGTTCTGTTTGTGACACTGACTTCCTCAGAGGGTTTCTGGACAGCATGTTATGGCAGTTCCTTCCTTCCTTGGTCTTTCATAGGACAGAGTTTCTTGTATAATTAATCTTTCCTTTATGCCAAAGGTAGTAAGTAGCTTATCTTTGAACCAGTCAATCAATTTTCCATCCTCCCTCCCCCCACCTCAAAATAGGGATGAGAGAATTCTTAATTTTCTGGCTTTGTATAGGCAGTTCAGATTTTACCTTGAAAATATGAATCTGATCAATGCTTTTTCTTTTCATAAGATGCTTGGTTTGTCTGTTTCTAATCCAAGAAGAAATAGTTTGCTATCTACGGTCAGTTTTTTTTAATTCTTATCCTGGGAAACATCTTACTTCCTCTGTTAGAACCTATTCTGCTATGACAGTTGCCTCCTTTATGGCTTTTTCCAAGGGTTTGAATATTAATTGCATTATAAAAGCAGCCTATTGGTCTTCTGTTCACACTTTTACAAAAAAACTAAAAAAATAATCTTTGTTTTCCCGCCTCTCCTCGACTAGTTTAGACCAGTTTACAGGCATTGCTGTATTCTGGGCTGTGGTGTAGTTCCTGTGTTGTCCATTACCTTACTTGGATAGAAGGAAATTTCTTTGCTCACCGGTGGGAGTGGGGAGCCTTGAGCAGCCTACCTGTCCCTGTAGGCAGTGACCTCAGCACAAGAAGCTGTAGTAATTGGTTGTTTTGGACCATTTCTAGCTCTTTTGTAGTTCACTGTTTAAAATCCGTGTTTCCACGGCTTTGAGCAGTTGTGCGCATAGCGCAGCGATGGTTAAACAAGGTTAAACTTCTTCTGGCTTCGCCAGGTCTGCTCTTCAAATTTTCCCTTAAGGAAGCTCTACTCTTAGTATAATCAGACTACTCACTATATTATAAGCCTAGCACTTGTTCTCAATACTTCTCTACTAAGTAAGCACTCTCGTACTAAGTAAAGCACTACATCTACTTACCACCCCTGTGAATATCCACTTCCCTTAAAGGTACAGCACTCCCTTATACTGTTCTAGCATGTCGAGTAGTAGATTACTGGCGTCCTCTCCAGTTCAGCTGGTCAATCTGGGTATCTTGAGACAATGCTACAATTGTCTCATGTACACAGACAACCATCTCCTCCTCCCAACAAACACAAATACATGTGAGAGATGCAACTATATAGCCAAACTGGAGGCTGAACTCTCTCAACTTAGGGCTGGCATGACCAGACAGGAGGAGATGGTAACCACACACACAACAATCCCAGTCCCACATAGACCTACCACAACTGCAAACCAAACACAAAAAAAGACACACTCGGAGGCTCTAATATAAAACTTACCAAAACAACAGAGGCTCCCAAAGCAGACATCCAAAAATCCACCACCTCAAAACAAAACACATGCAACACATACTTCAATAAATCAGTGTGTCAACAAATCACAGCCCTTAAGGCCAAACACCATGCCTGATACACTAGTAATAGGTGACTCTATAGTCAGACACACTGATGTCCCGCTGACCAGGCTGAACAAGGAGAGGGTGACTGTGAGCTGTCTATTGGGAGCTAGGATCCGCCACATAACACACGCACTCAAGTCACTCCAAAGCAAGTACAAATATGACTCCGTCATTGTCCATGCTTGTGTGAATGACCTGAGACGTACCTCCCCGGACTACATAAAAAGAGACATAGAGGAGCTCTCCGATTATGTAGCCCAGGCTGGTATGACCCTGACCCTGAGCAGCATCTTGCCCTCACCAAGAATGATACCACAATACAAAGGCAAGATGATCAGCTTTAATAATTGGCTCAAGTACTGGTGTCATTCTAAGGAGATCCAGTATCTGTCTGCCTGGGATGACATGTTGGACAAGCCACGCTGCTTCACAAGGGATGGCTTACACCTGTCACCACTGGGCTTCCGGATATTGGCTAAGGCTCTTGCCACCCCCATAGTGCCTTTTTTAGGCAAGGCTCAAAAGACAAACCCACCTCCTTAGAAAACAAAAATGGAAAAAAACTAAGGGTAATCCTGCTCAATGCCAAAAGTCTAAATCTCAAGATGCAGGCACTTGATGCACTCCTCAGCATGGAGAACATCGACATCTGTGCAGTAACTGAAACCTGGTTCAAGGCTCCTGAGAGCACCCCAGCGCTACCAGGCTGTACCTCGTATCATGCTTTTCGGCCCCAAAACCCGGGCCGAACCACAAAGGGAGGGGGAGTGTCCATATTCATCAAGGACACCCACACCTCCAGGTTAGTAGCAACACATGAAGCATCAGAGACCATACAGGTGCAACTAACCATAGGCAAAACTGCTATACAACTGGTAGCATGTTACAGACCACCCTCCCAATCTCAAGAACCCCACTCAGCCTTCCTGAAGACATTGGAGGATATGAATGTATCACAAAATACCATCATACTGGGAGACTTCAACTACCCAAACATAGATTGGGTACATTATTCTAGCCCTAATACCCTAGCCCAAAGGTTCCTGGAATTCATAAATTCAAATGCACTGGAACAACTAGTCACCTCTCCCACTAGGGGAAATAATATACTAGACCTGATCATCAAAAACATGGGGACAAAATGCTCCACACCAGAAGTATACCCCTCACTAGTGAGATCTGACCACAAACTAATCACCCTGGATATACATATCCCACCTCCACCCCAGCACAAAAGACCACAGTGAAAAACTTCTCAAAAGCAGACTTCACTCTTCTTAAGACTGAGATGGTATCCTTTAAGCCCACTGTGCCAGTGGATACCACATACCACAATGCCGAATCCTTCACAAATGCTTTCTATGGACATCTCCAAGAATGCATGGATCATGCAATCCCAAATAAATCCAAGTCCCTCTCCACCAAAGGCAAGCGTCCTGTCTGGTGGACCTCAGCCATTAACAAATTGTATAACAAAAGAAGGAAGCTACTGCACATCAGAGCAAAATCCCATGAAGGGAAGACATCTCTGATCAACATTAGCAGAAAACTACATTCTCTCATAAAAACATCCAAGGCCAACTTTGAGAGAAAAATCGCTAAGGACACTAAAGATAACCACAAATCCTTCTTCAGCTATGTTAGAAACCTGGGCAGAAACCCTCAGATATGCTCAGAGTTGGTTCACAACAACAAAAAATACACTGAACCCACAGATATTGCCAACATTCTGGCTGACAGGTTCAGTGCAAATTTCTCCCCTCCCTCACCCCCAAAAGAAGAAATACTTATCCCAGCTGAATGTAATCTCCCTGTCATCTCAGATGTCCAAGTGAGAACCACCCTAAACAAAGCTAAAAACACAGCATCAATGGGACCTGATGGTATCCCAGGTTGCGTGTTACGTGAACTCCAAGAGGAGCTAAACCCACACATAAAAATGCTATTTAACCTTAGCCTTACTTCGGGATATGTACCTGAACACTGGCATACAGCAACAGTGGTCCCACTCCACAAAGGGGGTGCCTCTACAGACCCTGGAAACTACCGCCCCATAAGCTTAACCAGCCTGGTCTGCAAAGCTATAGAAAGAATCATTATGGAACTCATAAACAGAGACATAGGGGACCTACA
The DNA here is from genome assembly GCF_019279795.1 of Protopterus annectens. NCBI lineage: Eukaryota > Metazoa > Chordata > Ceratodontiformes > Protopteridae > Protopterus > Protopterus annectens. The sequence continues at coordinate 292,468,379 of NC_056747.1, read as the reverse complement.
GACACTTGACCCCACCCAGTTCGGCTTTGTAAAGGGCAGATCCTGCCTTTTGAACCTGGTTGACTTTTTCAAAACAGTCACTAGAGCCATTGATGAGGGCAAAGCAGTCCATACAGCCTACCTGGACTTGGCTAAGGCCTTCGACACAATACCCTACTCAGGCATCATAGATAAGCTCAACAGCTTAAACGTAAACCCTTATGTCACTAGATGGGTTGCAAACTGGCTAAAGGACAGAACCCATAAAGTTAAAATCGCTGGAGCAATGTCAGACTCAAAGCCAGTCACAAGTGGTGTCCCACAGGGATCTGTCCTGGGACCGCTCTTGTTCGGCATTTATTTCTCAGATGTTAAAGCAAACATGGGAGGGCTGTGGCTGACAAAGCTTGCAGATGACTGCAAACTAGGCGCCATAGTCAATACACCAGTGGACACATACATCCTACAAAAAGGCCTCACAGAAACGGACAACTGGTGCCGGAGTCACGGCCTTAAACTAAATGCCAAAAAAAGTATAGTCATCCCCTTTGGGAAAAACAAATTATCACATAGACAGCAACCCACTGAGTATGGAAAAAGTAATCAGAGACCTAGGGACCCAAGTCGACAGCGACCTTTCATTTGACACCCACGTTGCCAAAGTGGTTAGAAAAACATTCTACCTTTCACACCTCATCATGAAGGGATTCACATCCAGATCCATGGATGTCATTGTACCCCTATACTCCTTCCTCATCAGACCCATGATTGAGTACAATGCCCCATTTGGTATGTACCTCACCCGGCATTTGCAACAGCTGGAGAGACCACAAAATTACCTCACCAAGAGGATCAAGGGTCTCCAACATATGTCTTATTCTGCCAGACTAAAGAAACTTCAGCTCTATTCAGTAGAATACCACCTGCTCAGAGGTGATCTCTGCCTGACGTACAAGGCCATGTCCAATCAGGATCTGATGGACATGCTCCACCTCAAAAAATCCAAATCCATCAGGACCACGAGAGCTAAAGACTTAAACCTCGGCGCAAGTATGAATAGGACATGCTGGAGGGATAGATTCATAACCCAGTGGCTTCCCATGCTTTGGAACAAGATCCCAGTTCATATTAGGCAGAGCCCCTCACTGACTCTCTTCAAGAGAAATCTTGATGAGTGGATGGGAGATCGTAAGTTTACCCCAGGGGTCACATCTGTGTCACTGCTAGATAGGGGCACAGTAAACTAATTCTATTATATAAGGGGACCTTCATTGTGTCACTACTAGACAGAGGCACAGTATTCTAAATGTATTCTGTACATATTTTGTACCATTTCATGGGGTGGCAAAAGCCACATCACTATGGCTAGGCTTACAAATGCCCCAGGGCAGATAGCCTAGTACTATACTATGAAACTAACTATGAAACTATGAACATTACAAATTAGATGTGTTTTCTAGGGCCAGCACAGATTTTTCCAGGTTCATTCTCTAAGGCATTTTGGATTGTTCTTCAGTTCCCTTTTCCTCTGCCTTCTCTCTTTGGTAGCTTTAGTAATCTCCTTTTTATAAATAATACTGCAACAGTGATCTCGGAAGGATATAATACAGTTGTGTAAGAACTTACAGTAACAGTAGATGTTCTACTGATCACTATTGTATTTTGCCCCTCCCTCCATCCCCCCTTTTCCATTTTGATCTGACAGAGGCATCTTTTCTTTTCTCTTTGTCTTGATGGACATGTACATGTGTAGATAGTTACCTCTGCATTTGTTTTTTTTTGTCTCCCTGGGGCAAGTAAATTATGAGTTATTTAGCATTTGTGTATCCCTTATGTTTTTATTGCTTTAAGGCTTAAATCATACGTCGGACGTACTACACATGGAAGGCTCGGGTTTTTGTATGCTGACTAGATGTATGGCTACATTTGGCAGAATATCCCTCTTGTAAGGAATTTTACAACAGTGCTAAAGTAGGACATCTACTGTTAGGTTAAGTTCCTGCACTACTGCACTTTCAGTAGGATAGTGTTTGAGCCAGTAACTGGAGGGCTGTGATTGTTTAATGCTTTACTGGTAGAATCAATTTGATATGCTTTACTATCAACATACTGTGCTTTACCACTGTCAATTTTTTTTGTTTTCTGTCCTTTAGTGTGACATTGTCTGTTTTAAATTAAAAAAAAAATACTACACCTGGATTTATATGAAGAGTAGAGCCTGTTCCTTAAAATGTTGCTGTTCATTTCTTGAGTGTGCTCTCTTAAAATATCTAACAAGTCAAAGCCCACCTTATTGGATAGTACTGAGAGTTTTTTTCACTTTTCCAACTGTTGAATTGTTTTCTGTAATATTAACTACTTGGTACAGAAATGCACATTAAAACAGGAGAAGCCTAAACTATATACAAGGTATGACGATCACTTATTTCTACAGGGGCTTCAGTGTCGTTACTCTGACCCTGATGTCCCTGTGACAGTCACAGAAACAGTCATAACCATAATGGAGAGAGACATGTGCACCAGGCAATGACACTAAGTGGAAATGAAGTTCCAAAATTCTGTAAGAGTCAATCATATATAAAGAAGCTAATGAAGGCAGTTAATTCATTTACTGTCAACGTACATATACCATGCAGCATAACAAAAATTCAAGCTTTGCAGAGATACTGTGTGGGGAAAAAAATTCATTAACAACACAGCTAGTAAATGTTTAGCTGCTTTTCCAAATTCAGAACATAGCAATTAAAACTCATCAAGAAAAACGCCCTTACTGTAAATTGTTCTTTTAGCTCTCCTCTGGTCATCAGGGTTGTTTGATTTCTGAGTTTTAGTGACATGGATGAAATTCATATAGTTAGTGATGTATGTTATATGCTTCAGCTAATATTGCATTTGTAGCAGATGACTGTAATTATAATATATGGACACATTCTCACATTCAACCTGCATTAGAGGATGTGTATCATTTTTTTTAAAGACAGCAAATTAAGAAAGCAGCTGGTCCAGATGGGGTTTAACACTCCTGTTTAAAAACGTGCTGTTCAACTGGCTCCTATTTTTACATGGATTTTTAATAAATCATTAGAGATGTGTGAAGTTCCCTTATGTTTCAAACAAGCCACAATCATTCCAGTGCCTAAAAAATCCAGTATAACAGGACTGAATGACTACAGGCCTGTTGCTTTGACATCAGTGGTCATAAAGACTTTTGAGAGGCTGGTGTTAGCTCACTGAAAGGATATTATAGCTCCCTCATTGGACCCCCTTCAGTTAGCTTATCAAGAGAACCGGTCAGTGGATGATGCAGTTAATATGGGCCTGCACTATATCTTGCAACATCGACAACTCATGGACATATGCAAGGATTCTGTTTATTGACTTCAGCTCTGCATTTAATACAATAATTCCAGAACTTCTTCACTTGAAACTCCCAGCTTTCCATTCCTGCTTCCACCTGTCAATGGGTCACCAATTTTCTAACCAATAGGAAACAGCAGGTGAAACTGGGGAAATTTACATCTATTGCATGATCAGTATAGGTGCCCCCTAGGGATGTGTGCTCTCCCCACTGCTATTCTCCCTCTACAGTAATGACTGCACCTCTAAGGATCCCTCTTAAACTTTCTAAATACGCAGACGATACAACTATAGTCGGGCTCATCAGGAATGGTTTAATTCTCACTTAGAATTTGGAATTAGCGCTTTCATCCTGTTTAACAGGACTTCTTCAGATTCAGTTATAACAGGATGAATAACTTCATTTTATACTTTCTAAAACCAGGAAATAACATCATACTTCTCTAAAAATACTTCCAGTAGCAAAGAATAAAAATCAAAAACAATAAAACAATTTACAACAATGAAGGCTTCCTTTACAAAAAACATAAGATACTTGTAGTGGAATAATACAAAAAAAATTAAATAAACATGAAAACAAGTTGTAAGAAATTGCTTCCAAGAGAAGACTTTATATCCTGGCCTCTAATACTGGCTTTAGTATAATAAAATAATTAAGTCCTGGGGTGTTGCAAGCATTTAATTTTAGCTTCCAAAAAAATTTTTTTTCTTCTAATAATAACTTACAATTGCCACCCCTCAGGTTAATGTGCACCCTTTCCAAAATGGCAAATCTGAATGTATTACAGGTGTTGTTGCTTTCCATGTGCCTGTACAAAGCATTCTTCCTGTTTTGTTTCTTAATTTCTTAGTAATGCTCATAAATTCTGTTTTTTTAGGAACCTGTCAGTTTTCCCGACATAAAATGCCAGCCAGGTAGAGCACATGGTCAAATAAACTACACCCTTTGTACTACAGTTCCCATACTGAAAGGTGACCTTAGTCTGATTCATATTTTCTAGCTGTGTTTCTCCTTTGAGATATATATATTCACACGGATTGCAACATCCACACTTCTTGGTCCCCTTGTCGCCTACATACTTTCCTTTATTCTTACTTTCCTGTAAGTTAGCCTTAATATTCCTACCTGTTTTATATACAAAAGTTGGGCTATTTCCGAGGAATTTATAAAGTTCGCTGTCACTCCCTAGTATATTCCGGTGCTTTGTTTTCACTTCTTTTACCATAGGAGAATAAGGGCAATATTTCAAAACCATAGCTCTGCTAAAATAATTTTCGGATGTATTTTCGTGTACGGGGTAAAATCTATTCCCAATAAGGGTTTGTACAAAGTTCCCCATTCAGACAAAATGTAGTTAATGTTTTCTCTAATAAGTTTCTGAGCATACCCCCTTTCCAAAAACATACTACCCACCATACCTAGTTCTTTAACCGCTTTGGTATAGTCAGATGTTATTCTTGCTGCCCTTATACAGTGTCCTTTAAGTATGCTTTTTTCTGTGAATAAGGATGACAGCTATTAAATTCCAAGTAAAAATTAATAAAGGTGGGTGGGTTTACGGTGGATGTTGGATTTAAAACCACTGTCAGTGTGTGAGATGTAACGATCTAAATAAGTTAAACCTTCCAAATCATAAGTATGCGTAAACGTAAAATAGGAACATCTGTTAACACATATAACAAACTTCTCTATATCCTCAGTTTCTTCTTCCCATAAAATAAAAACATCATGGGAACATCAACATGCATTTAATAGTACCGTCAAAAAGAATCTCAAACTACATGTACGTTTCCTTGATGATGCTTTTATTTTAAGTTTACTCATACTTATGATTTGGAAGGCTTAGCTTATTTAGATTGTTATAACTGAATCTGAAGCATTCCTTTTAAACAGGATGAAAGCGCTAATTCCAAATTCAAAGTGAGAATTAAACAGTTTTTTTTTTTTATTTTAAAGGGAATCTTTATTGTCTTTTGAATCATTCAGCCAGATTTGCAGAGTAATGTTGTGATTAGCTGCCTATTTCTGCATTTTTGCTTTGGATTTTGTCATCAGGAATGGTGATGAGTCTGCATACAGATGGGAGATTGAGTAGCTGGCCTTTTGGTATAGTCAGAATAATCTGGAACCGAACAGTCTTAAAACTGTGGAGATGACAGTGGACTTTAGGAGTGGTGCTACAATATTATCCCCCTCTTTATATTTAATACTGCTGTGTCAGTTCTGGAATCCTTCAAGTTTTTGGGATCTATAATCTCCCAGAACTGAAGTGGGAGACCGATGTAGGGTCCATCATAAAAAAGGCATAACAGTGAATGTACTTTCTGTGACAGCAGAGGAAATTCAACCTCTCACAGGAACTGTTGATTCAGTTCTATACAGCAGTCATTGAGTCTGTTCACAGCTCTTCCATAACAGTGTGGTTTGGATCTCTGTCTAATCATGACGAAAATAGGTTACATTGAACAGTCAGGTCTGCTGAAAATATCATTGGTGCTAGTTTGCCCTCCTTACAGGACCTGCACTATTCCAGAGTCATGAAAAGGGCAGGGAAGATCATCACTGACCCTTCACATCCAGGTCACCATCTTTTTGAACTATTACCATCATCCATCTGTTATATATTAATACACACCAAAACCTTCAAATATAAGAACAGTTTTTTTCCCCAGGCCATCAATTTCATAAATGGTTAACTCAGCTTATTAGGTGGAGGTATTCTTTTTCCCAAGCCTCCAAGGATTCTGCAATATTGTTTACATATTGTTAATGCTTGTTTCTTTCAGAGTTTATTTCAGTATTTCCTGAACTGAGCTGCACTTTGCACCTTGTACGTATACATATATTTACATTTTTTTTTGCTTGTTCTTAATAGTTGCATGTATGTCATTTGTCTTGTTCTTAATAGTTGTATGTATGTCGTTTATGTAAGTCATACTTGGAGACTCACTGAAACCGGAGTCAAAATCCTTGTATGCGTGCATACTTGGCCAATAAATGTGATTCTGATTAAAAAGTCTCAAATATCAGCTTTATTTTTTCCCCATTTTATCACCATTACAGACTGCAGGATATGTTTTAAATGAGAGAACAAACTGCTCATTGGTTGGGTAGAGCGCTCAAAAAAACTGTACATGGTAAGGAATGAAAGAACTGAGTGCTAGGCAGTTTGCCAGACTCTGAGCAGAGCATACACAAGGGAAGGAAGGGAATATGGCTGTCAGTGTTGAAAGGTGGTCAGGTTAGTACATATTTTTACTTCTTGCAAAATGGGGCATATATTTTGCAAATGTGAGATTTGTTTGTGCATGCTTATGCATGTTCTCTGTATTTTTTTTTAATTTATAATGCTGCTTTTGCATCTAGGGTAGTTGCATGCCCCTTGCATGCTATCCGCTAAACAGTAATTTTCTTCCCTCATCATATATTAATGTTGTTCCAAGCAATCACATTACTACATTTACAGGACAGAATAGGATAGTATTACACTGTCTACCCTTGCAGGCTATTTTAAGTTTTGCCAAATTTCTCAGCCCAAGGGGTAAGAATCAAGCTCTGTATCTTGTGTCTATAAGGTTAACAACTTAAACATTATGCCAGCCCCTGTATAACTTGTATTTATATACCTGCTTTTATTTCCTAACTCTAACTCATTTCTTTCTATTTATTTATCTTTCTTCTTTGAGAATTCGTTCTTGGTAAGCTTATTTTCCTTTTTTTATCCAACATTTTTCCTTCCCTTTCATTAGAAATTAGGGTCCTTCTGAACTGTGGAAAAGCTGACATTTCCATTTACTGACCTTTTTTTTCTTGTCACTTTGTTTTTCTGCACTCGTGCATTTTTACTACACACCATGGCTCATGTAATGCTGGATATATAATGGTGATTTTCTCTTTCTATTAAATTATCTGGGTATTGTAAACTTTTTATTTGCTTATTATTACATGTGTTTGTTTTTAGGAATATTTGGGGCAGCTGCTATAAGTTGCAGCACTTGTTATGTTGATTAGTGCATGTAATGTGAGCACTCTGGTGCTGTGGCAACAATTACGTGTTGGACATACTAGTGTCCTCCTCAAAAATGACATGTCTCTAGTAGCAGAATTACTTTGGTGCACAACCCTTCTGAGTGATGTGTAGCATAGTCTTGTCATCAGTCACTAAACAGTCAGTGATGCTTTGCACAGGGAATATGTTAAAACGTCAATGAGATCTTCTGACCAGATAAGGAGACAACTCTGAATTTGTAGTTTGAAAATGTTCTGCCATTAATTAGTAGAATACTTTTGCTGCTGGCTTTTAAGTTTGATTCTGCTTTCATTGTTAGCATAGCTCACTAGTCCTCTAGTCTGTGGGTGCTAAATTGTTATTAAGATGAGTATTAAGGAACATGGACTGAACCTAATATACTCAGCTATGGATATGTTTACTTTCTGGTGTCTGATATGCCATGAAGTCTAGCTACCCTGAAATGCTATTTAAAAGGATCCCATAATTGTTTTGGTGGGCCATCATTATCATAACCACAACTGGATACAAAGGCCTTTAGCAAAGGAATATCCTTGTCAAACAGGTGCGATAAGCATCTTGCATGGGGTAATGAAGTTACTTTACCAACCAGTCCTGTGATCAAAAACTTTGCCAATTTCTACAATAAACAGGTATTAGAACTGGTTACAAACCATGAATCTGAATTAATTGAAATTATCTCAAACTGTAATAAAACCACTGCAGCAATGGATCAGCACTTGACAGAGGTATTGCACCCCTGTAAGGTTGTTTTACAATGTCGTAGACAAGTAAATTTATCTTCCTTTTATCAAATGAGAAACACCTCAGAAAGCAATGCTAAGCTACAAGTAATATAGCTTACTCTGTTTCACTTCTTGTAAATTAAAGAAACAGTAAAAGATGTACAGTATGATATGGATGAAACCCTGACTGTGACCAGAAGACCCACATTTGGCTAATGGTGTGGCCTCGGTTAAAGCAGGACTGATAAGGCAGGGGTTGCATGACGAAGAGACATGCTAGAGGCACACATAAGACATTGGCACCACTGGTAACAAGGCTAGGATGAGTACATGTGCTTTACTGTAGATTACATGGCATATGGAGACCATGTCCCTCATGTACCATTGTCCACCACTCATGATGTCAGCCCAACATGTCAGAAAGTGATAAGGTTTCAGTGGAAAGCCCACTGCAAACCCTGGTATTGTGATTCCTTACCTGACCACATCCTACTACATGGGGCACTGTGGCTCAGCCGTGGAAAGAACCTATGAATTAAGCTTGGAGAATTGTATCTGTAGGGCTATCCCAAAGGACAGACCTTCCCAGTGCAGGCACACAGGGAGCATCTGTCATGAGTGTGAGAACCCCAGAAGAGCAGACTGCCAAGGGGCTAGCTGGAGAGGAGTTCTGATATCAGTCATGAGCAGTATGAGAAAAAATATCAAAAAAGCCTAGTGTTTTTTCAAAAATAATTGACCAATTTTGAATTACCTGATAAAGATGGTAAGTACAAACCATCTACCAACTGCAGTCATATTGGCTTTTTTAGTTCTGAATTATGTCTCACTAATTTATTCAGTTTTTATGACAATTCAGGTGGAACATTAGATGTGGGTTTACCACCACATATAATATATTTAGATCTGGTTAGAGAAGACATTTGATAATCTATATCATGAGAGTATATAAAACTTTAGAAGGCAGAGACATGACTCTCTCTCTCTCTCGCTCTATATATATATATATATATATATATATATATATATATATATATATATATATATATATATATATAAAGAACTAAACAAAGAGTACAGTTCTGTGGCATAGTGTCTGCATGGATACAGTCCCAAGCAGAGTTATTTATGAGGTCTGTCTTGTGCACTGTGCTACTTAATTTATTCTTTTCTCAGTTAAAGTAGCTGCGGTTGGCTAAATAAATTTACTGATGACTGCAGATTGAATATGCTGATAAATGTTAGTGACAGGAATGCTATGCAATGACCTTTGGGAAGACCTATATTACAGCGGATTATTCACCTAACGATGTGTTAAATTAATGTAATAATAAAATTAATAAAATTAAGGACTTAGAAAAAAATCTATACTAATGTACTTACTTTTATTGCCAATATAGTCCAAATAGTTTAAAGTAATGTTATGCTGGAGTTCATCTTATCGGACACACTATAGTTAGTTGTTGTTTGTCTTTCGGCTTTTCCCAGTTAGGGGTCACCACAGCGGAACACTGGTCTGCTAATGACAAGCAGTAGATTTTAACGAATGCCGAGGTGCCAGCTCGATGTCCAAGCTTCAATGAAAGCAAGCCCATTTACGCATGTCTTTCGAATGCCTATCCAACTGCGGGGAGGACATGCAGACTCCACACAGAAGGCACTCCCTGCACTCCAGCCAAGAATCAAACGGGAGAACCTCTTGCTGTGAGGCAACAACGCTACCGCTGCACCACCGCAGCTACTTTTGCAAAGGTATTAATAATACTATACTATGTTGTAGTTTGCAGTATAATTTTTTTTCAGAAACATCACACCTGTTATGTGATGGTCTATGTACCACATAAAAATGCCCAGAGATTTGAAAATGATGATACTTTGAGTTCAAGCGCATACCTCTAAATAGTAAGACTAGATGCACTGGAATTTTATTTAAAGTGTCAAAGCACTCTGTCAAAAGAAGCACATTTTTTGGTAAGGGAGACTAGCTGTACAGTGAAAGTGATTGCCTTCAGAGGTATGATGTAGCTTGACATTGGTAAAATTTTAAGTTAACTCTGGACAAGTATATGGGTAACTCAAACAACATAAGGAGAGCAATGGGCATCACACTCTTAGATGACAGATGCCGTGAGCATTTGGTCAGTCCATGAATCTGTAAATCAGCTTTTAGTAGTTTACACCTACAATGGGCGCAGCAGCCAGTCCGAGATTGCAAAGGACTAAATGTGCCCTCTGTGAGCTTCACTGATCAGCCTGGTCTATCTGCTCCCTCTCCTTTCTGATTCACGTTTACGCAGGAATGCTAATTATGGAAGAACTGAGTACTATCCACTGGAATTAGGTTGTTTCTCACGTCATAAGAAATTATCCTTGTTATGGGAATCCCAGAATACTTAACTGAGCTCTTACAGTGTTCTCTCAACTTGCTGATTAGTTATACCATGTCTGAATACTTTAGTGGTCACTTACCAATATTTGTAGTCTGGACCCACAACAAATCTTACTCTTCAGCCAGAACTATCCAAACTAACTAAATGTCAGTAAATAACTGTATGAGGAACTTTTCCCCTTCTGAAATTTGGACTAGTTCTGAAAGAGTTTGAGTTGGGCACCTATGATTTCCCCCTTCAAGCCTAGCTCAATCTGGCGACCATTTCAAATTCAACGTACTTTCCATTCTTATGTCACATATGAGGGAGAGGACACTAATCAAGAAAAGAATTTCCTCGTAGAGAAGGCATGTAAGGACTAGAGGAATCCTCCATAATTCTCATAAGGCACAAGTTTTTGGAACTATTGCATGGCTAGGATACCTGGAAGAAAGAACCAGTTCCTAAAAGGCTTCTACAAGGCAATTTCACAAGCCAACAATAATGGGAGTACAACGATGCAATACTGGAGGAACTTTTTAAATATTATCCTAATTTACTTCAAAAGCTGATAAGAGTAGGTGGTTTTATCAACATTTATTTTCTGAACAATTGGTATGAAGTTGTTATATTGAGAATTATTGACTGACCGACCAATCCTCAGAGATTCACCAGAAAATCAAACCTATGTTGAGGGAGAGAGCAAAAATGATGCAAGACCGGGGATGTTGTCCAAATTACAGACAGCTGGGAGATATGCATGTGTGGGGGAGGGGAGTGGCATTGGTTTGTACTGTATTTCTTTCATTTGATCAGAGTCAGCTCTCTGAGGTATACGCAGTTAAGAAAGTTACTCTAATTGCTAGGGGTGTGTGTGTGTGTGTGTGTGTGTGTGTGTGTGTGTGTGTGTGTGTGTAATATAATATAATATAATATAAAATGAAATTTACTATTTGTGTGGTATCCTACAGCAGCTATGAAATGGCAGATGAACTATTTTAAACCAAAAATATATTAAAAAAGGCATATGCTAATAAATGTACAAATCATTTTAACAGTCCATTTTTTAAGTGCAATAATGTCCTTTAGGATGGGGGTTTTGGAGAAGTAATATACCTTCCAGGGGTGAGGAGGCCCTCCACCCCTGTGCAGTCTGTTATTTTACCAAATGCACCCACTCTGTAGGGCATTATTGCTTAATTAATAATGTGAATAACAAGCTATATTATGTTATTTTTGATTGTACAAATCAGGCTTTCTGGTTTCTTATTTGGTCAGATGGAACAGGTGTTTCTGACCTTGCTGAATGACCAACAATCATTTTGGATGTAATTTCAGGTGAGATCGTGTTGCAAGGAGCAAAGACAGGATGGGATTGTCCTCTGAGTCTGGAATTACTCCAGCTTGGTATGTTAGCTGTACCTTTCGTCTCTGTTACGAGGGTAGTGTGTTCTTCTTCTACACTATTTTCTTTTTTCTCCTCTTCAAAAGTTAAGCGTTCTGTTTGGCAAAGAACACCTTAACACATTGATGAAATCTGGAATTGCATAACCAGTGACCCTACTCTACAGAGCAAAATTGCACCTTATCATATTGGTGAGGATTACATCCGCATAACTCCTCTTCCCACCTGGTCTGTGTTTCTGGCAGTGTGGCTGTGTGAGGTCTGCAACCAAATATTTTACAGTGCCTGTCTAAACAGAGGCTACAATAATAATACAAGCTTCTCTGTGGATGCATCATTTTGGTCTCACCGTTGTTATACATTATCTGATTTGAGGTAACCCTCCTTTGCAAACAAAACTGTGCGTTTTTTAAACACTGCAAAGAGTATACAGTATTCCAGTCAAAAACCTTCTTTCTGCTTTCTACCAGGCTGGCAATGTATAGGACATTCTGTCATCATAGGTACAGTGCTTTTAGCTCATCAAAGTCCTGAAATTTGAAATCTCTTGCCAGTGCAGATTAGTGGTTGCTTTTGCTATGTAACATTAAAAATGAACTCTACACTTTTTTAAGCACTCTTCAAGCTGTGCGGTCTGCAGTGTGACAGACAACTTTACAGTCCGCTCATATATTGCCCTACTATGTCTGCATGTACGTACTCTGTCAGTATGAATATACTGAGGGTGGCACAGTGGTGCAGAGGTTAGTGTTGTCATCTCATAGCAAGGGGTTCTCCGGTTCATTTCTCAGCTGGGATGCCTTCTGTGCAGAGTCTGAATGTTCTCCCTGCATTCTCGTGGATTTCCTCCAGGTGTTCCGGTTTCCTCCCACATTCTAAAGACATGCATCTGGAATGTTTCTCCCCAGGTCTGCACTGAAAATGGGTTCTGTCTCAGTCGGACTTTCCTGGTAAACAAATGTTAAATAAAAAATAAAATATCAACAAATAGTGTAGGATTTAAATACTGTGGGCTTAAATGCTATGCTGTAAAATAATGAAGACTGGTGATTCAGCTTGTGACTATATCTAACAGCAGATATAGTTTTATTGATGGGAGTTCTGATGCCCATCTCTCTGTTTTACAGGGTTATATCTCGCTAGACTGTTGGTATGCAGCTCTAGTTCCAAAGTAATCAAACAGACCAACACATGAGTAATATAAAATGACATTGTTTTACCCAAAATGATGTCAGGTATCTCTGTTTTTCTGAACCACTAGGGAGCCATTTGTGAGTTTAATAAGACAATTAAGGATGCCAGTTGGATAAGAAAATAATTAGGAAAGAGATGAGAGGATATGAAGGGCGGCAAAATGAAAATATTCTTCAAAACCTAAGGGATAAAGAAAAAGGTGGACTGGGTAAAGAGAACAGGAGAGAGAGAGACTTGAAACAAGAAGAATGTGCTTGATAAAATTTAGATTCTTCGACTGTATCACAATTTGTCTCACTCTGGTCAAAGAATAAATATCTGAGCCTTCCATAGTTAATGTACCTTTCTCCTTGCCATGCAAACAAAGCATAGGCTAACTGCATAAAAGCAGTCTATTAAACACACAAACTTGAAATAATTCAGATTTGGCTAAATACATGATTTTAGCTGCCAATATGCAAATTAATTCAGTATTGTCCATCTGCATTTATCCTGGTCCCACATAAAATTAGTACCAAATATTTAAGTGTGTAATATTCTCATTTTTGCATGGACCCCTGCCTCAAGCAAGCTGGCCTCCAAGCATGTAGCTACTAGTTTTGAAATTATCCACCACCTTGCATACTGTGCAACACCCCAACTCAGCAGTCCATCGTTACTGACATCCTATCTTTTCAGCTATGCAGGATAGAAAGAAATACCTTCTCAATGCTACCAAAAAAGCTAGCCAAACGTTCTGAATATTCTGGGAAAAAAAATAATCATCTATTTATCAAACTGTCACTTAATAAATTCTCGGTCTATATGCAAGGGCATTTTAAGTCCTAACACATCTCATTGCACAGAATAAATAAACAATTCTTAAAAAAAATGTAAGGCATGGTATATACCTGGCTCCATCTTTGTTTTTACCATTTGTGAAAGACAGTGACAAACTAATGAAGTAGGTCATGTTACACTAGAAAATGAGAACTGACAAGATTTAAACCAGGCCAACAGTAACAAATACGGTAGTGGATTGCAGAACACAGAACAGGGATCAGCCTTCAAAGATGAATAATGCTGTGAATGGAGGGGGGGCAACTTTAAAGGAAGCATACCAATGGTAGTGGTTGCAGAGAGAAAAGCAGATGCTAAAAAAAATCTTAAGGCTGGAAAATAATGGTGAAAGCCGAACCAACTGAAATTTAATTAGTGGTATTTATGCTCCAAGACAGAACGTGGACTTAGGCAACAAAGGAATAAGAAAGAAAAGCAGTCTGCATGGTGGAGCTGTCATTGTTCTTGGATGTCTAACTGTATGTGTGGGGGGGGGGGGGAGTAATGGACGAGGAAAAGGAGTATTCTGGGAATTAAGAATCCAACATTTAATCCCTTGTCTGTCTGTTAAGGGCACATCAGTTAGAGACCTATTGTGTTACAGTACAGCTGTTGCTCTTTAAGTGGTGACAAAGTGTGACGCAGCAGTCCCATAACATGATGCAGTGCTTTGGCTTATTACTGCACTTTTGGAACTTAGGATCATTTTGTAAGCAGGTCATATGAGGTTGTGATTGCAGGCTCATAGACTCTGTAAAGGTCAGCTGCACATGCAAATCTGTCATCCATTTCATGGAGTGTAAGTAACAGATAATAGCAAAGTCCACGGAAAAATGTCTGCAAGTACCCAAAATACCAAGGGCATTACATGTAACAAAAGAGTCCTAATAGAGGCTGGTATCAATAAATTTGAGACCTTTGAATATTGTTTGCAGAACAAAATATGATACATTCTGGGAAATTACTTTAAAAGAAAAAAAAAAAAAGTATATGAGGTCTAGCTTAGACACCATTTCTAATTTATATTTAGACCTTTATTTAAACATTTCTGGCTAATTCTGGTTGGTTACTTGTGCCATGTACTGTGTATTTTTTGAAAATCACATAAAATTGTTTCCTTGTGCATTTATATAAACAATGGAAAAATATTTTCAGCTACCAAATGTATTTCATAGATCATATGAAGTTAATAGGCTATTGGGCCTGAAGCCCTTAAAAACCTAGCCAAGAATCTTGCCCTTTTTCCAACAAGTCAGCACCCAATGCCCCTGTCCAGTAGGGACACAGGTGAAATTCCAGGGGTGTATTTTCTGTCCCCCATTCAGTTATCCAGGTTGCACTTAAAAAGCGTTAATGATGTACTTTGCTTGATGTGGAGCAGGAGTCTATTCCACAGAAGAGGGAGTCTCTGGGACACACATCTGTCCTGCCAACAAGTCATTGATGTCACAGATCAGGTTGAGGTCATGCATGCAGGTTACTCGAGTGGAGCTTGATTTGCGGTTATGCAGCAGTCCCATCAAGGTGGGGTCTGAGATTGCTTTGTATGCCAGACAGAGGTCACCTCTGAGGAGTCTGTAGGAGACTACAAGAGGGACAGAACCTTTAGCCTATCAGTATAGGGTAGATGTTTGAGGCCCTGGATTCTCCTGGTGAGGAACATCTGTGGTCTCTCCAGCTGCTGCATGTGCTTTGTGAGGTACATGCTGAAAGGGGCATTGTACTCAATAATGAGTCTCATCAGGGAAGAATACAGGGATGTTATGACCACCTTGTCCCTGGATGAAATACCCTTACTAATGAGGTGAGCCATGTAGAAAGCTTTCTGTACAACAGAGGCAATATGGTGGTCAAAAGTCAGTTTGCTATCAACCTGGGAGCCCAAGTCCCTCATGACTGATTGCGTGCTTAGGACCTTGTTATTCCTGTGACAATTTATGGGGATGTCACTCTCCCCAAAGGGGACAATGATGCATTTTTTGGCATTCAGTTTGAGGCCGTGTTTCTGGCACCAGTCATATGTTTGTGTGAGACCCTTTTGGAGGATGTCCACATCACTAGGGGAACTGATGACAGCACCCAGCTTACAGTCATTTGCAAACTTGGTCAGCCATAGCCCACTGGGTTTGGCCTGCCCCTCAGAAATGTATATCCCAAACAACAAAGGCTCCAAGACCAATCCCTGGGGTACACCACTCATTATTGGCCGACTGCTTGAAGTGGCTTTCCCTGTTTTGACTAGGTGGGTTCTATCAGTGAGCCAGTTTGCTACCCATCTGGTAACATACAGATTGATGCCTAGTTGAGAGAGTTTGTCTATTATACCCAAGTGGGGAATAGTATCGAAGGCTTTAGCCAGGTCAAGGTAGGCAGTGTGCACCGTCTTCCGCTCGTCTTCCCCTCGTCCATGGCTTTCATGACTGTCTCAAAGAAGTCAACCAAATTTAACAGGCATGACCTCCCGTTGATGAAAGCAAATTGTGTGGGATCAAATGTCTGGAGGTTGACAATATCCTTGTTAATGAGGTCCAAGATAATCCACTCCATGGCCTTGCAGATCAGGCTAGTTAGGCTGATGAGTCTATAATTTTCTGGATCGGTGACCGCTCCACCTTTGTGCAAAGGGATGACAGTGGCTGTCCTCCACTCGGCTGGAATGAAGCCAGTATTCAGGCTTTGGTCAAATAGGGTGCCTAATGTTGCTGCAAGTTCCTGTCTAAGTAGGATGCAGCCTGGGATGTTATCTGGTTCCGTGGTGGCTATATGTTTTGCCTGTGAGAGGGCAGTGATGACTATGTCCCTAGAGATAAGGGGAGGGGGGTGGGTGCTGTGGATGTCCTGATTTATTGATGGGGGAAAGAGGGGTGAAGTTTTCACTGAACCTGTCTGCCAGCAGGTTGGCTATATCTATGGCGTTTATGTATGTGGTGTTCTTGACCTCCAGTTCAGAGCAGACCTGGGTGCTTCCATTGAGACTGCGGACATATGGAAAACAAGCCTTTGTGATTGTCTTTAGGTGATGTGGCCAGTGTTAACTCCAAGTTTGCTTTGGAGGATTTTACTATGTGCTCTTATTTGCTTGTTTAGAGTAAGGAGAGATTGCTTCCAATTAGGCACCTGCTCCTTCTTGGTCCTGGACAGCAGTTTTTTTTCCTTTTATTATAGAGTTTATTTATTGCAGATGTCCACCAGACATGTCTACTCTTCCTTGAGGAGGATGCTTTTGACCTATTGGGTATTCCTGATTCCATACAGCTATATAAGTGCTTGTATAATACGTTGGTGAAGGTTTGGACATATGTGCCAGTTCCTATGGAGTGGGAGGGAGCTGGAAGCTATTTATACCTTCCCTGAGGAGGTTGTAGTCAGCTTTTGAGAAGTTTTTTGTTTGACCCTATCTAGGGGGTGGTCGGGGGAGATGGTGACTTCAAAAGTAACCGCTTTGTGGTCGGATCTTACCAGGAAGGATGACACTGTAGGGATGCTGCAGTGGTTACTCATGCTGATTAATACCAAGTCCAAGATATTTTCACCTCTTGTGGGGGTGTCAGCCAGCTGGTCCAAGGCATTTGCATTGACAAAATCAATGAATTCCTGGGCATTTATTTGTTGGCATGAGTAGTTCTTCCGATCTATGGCTGGATACTTAAAGTTCCTTAGGATCAGGGTAAAGGGTTGAATTTTGATAGATTTGAAGAGATCTTGATAGGTGGAGTGGGCATCTTGAGTTAAAGTTGGGGGCCTGTAGCTAGCTATGATTTGAATAGTGGTCCTGTCGATGGTTAACTGCACTTGGAGTGTCTCCTGTGCATCATACTGTTTAACCAGCCTGGAGGTGTGTAGGTCTTTTATATATATTGCAACTACACCTCCTTTTGCTTTGCTGCCCATGGTTTGGGGTTTAAATGTTTGATAGGATGAGTAACCTGGCATGGCTCTGGTGTTCTCCACATTTTTGAACCAGATTCCTGTGACTGCACAAATGTTAGCATCTTCCAGGGTTAAGAATGCTTGCAGTGATTGCAGTTTCATGTTTAGACTCCTAGCATTTAGCAGCAAAACCTTTAATTTGCGTTTAGATGAAATTTTCAGGTTGGTAGTTTTGACCTCCAAAATGAGGGAGGCGAGAGCCTTTGCCAGGAGCCTAAAGCCCAAGGGAAACAGATGCAGGCCATCTCTGGCAAAGCATCATGGTTTGTCAAAAATGTCTTCCCAGGCTGTGAGGTACTGAATCTCCTTGGAATGACACCAGAAATTAAGTCAATCATTTTCTGTTTGTATTGAGGCATCATTCTGGGTGACAGTAGAATTCTGCTTAAGGCTAGGAACATTCCTGCCTGGGGCACACATTCAGCGCTTTCCTCCTGTCTCTCTTCATGTAGTCCAGGGAGGTACATCTCAAGTCGCTCACACCAACATGGACTATGACAAAATCATAACAGTACCTGTTGTTGAGAGACTTGAGTGCATGGGGGTATATGGCAGATTCTGACACCTGACAAACAACTAACCATGACCTTCTCCTTATCCAGCCTGGTGAAGGGCACATCTGTGTGTCTCACAATGGAGTCTCCTATGACTAATATGTTGGGTTTATGTTAAGGCCTTAGTGGCTGTGCGACACAGGTATGTGGACTATGTGTGGTGGGCAGAGGAGTTCACATGTGTTTTTGCCTTGGAGGTCTCTTCAGTTTGGGTGTGTTTTTGTTGAGGACCTCCACATATGTGGGTGTGTGTTGTATAGGTGTGGATGGTGGTTGAGGTGTGGTGATTATATTGACAACCTTCTCAGTACCAGATATACTGGCTTGCGAGGGAGAGCATTGACTCTTGGACCTTAATGTAACTGCATTTCTCACAAATTGTGTTCTTAGGTGGTAGTACTAGAGGGCTGTATGTGTACATTAGGCAGTTGCTATGCTGTCTCAGGATGCTCATATCAACCAGACTAGCAGGAGAAAGTGTAGGAAATTGTCCATCCATATTTGTCAGAAACTGAGGAAGAGAGGCCAAAGAGAGCTAAGAGGGTAAAGGGTGGAAGGTCTAAGACTAGTACTACTAGGTGATCACACAAGTGGTACTGAGGGAGAATTTGTAGCTGGAATGCCTCACAAAGGGTAAAAATCATGCAGCTGCTCTGGATGCAGCAAACCTGTATCAGACTATACTACGCAATTTAAGGGTTAAGAACAAAGTAAAACTTATAAAATACACAGATTAACCACTACAGACAAAAAAAGAACTCTCAGTATGAAAAAATACAGTTAAACAGTATTGAAATTCAGTAAAATACAATTAAACAGTAATGATTTGCAGTAAATAGCAATGGAATACTGTTAATCAGTAAATTTGCTGTAAAACAGTGCAGATGTGATACATAAGCTCACAATCACAACAGTAAAAAGCAGCTCAAACAAAGTATAAGGCTACCGATGAACAGTAACAAATGCAGCAAACTATATGCAGTTAAACACCTAAGCACAAGCAAAATGAAGTAGGAAGAGGCACAACATTTTTTTTAGAAAGTGAGGAGACTGAAAATAATTCAAGGTTAAGAAGCTAAAGGGGTGATTTTTCCACCAAGTTTTACAAGTATCAAAAGCAAAGCTAATTTACCCAGCCATTCATTCCTCAGCTTTTTCTACACACATGACCCTTGTTTATCATCATTACCTATCTTAAAATAATAGAGATATTGGTAAATAACTATCCACCACTGTAAACAAGTTATATAATATCCCAACAATTCTGAAAACACATTGTGGCATGAATCTTCTAGACAATTTTTTTAAACTTTACATAAATAATGTCATCTGCGGATAAAAACAGTCCTATTTCTGCCCTGTTCTATTCATGGCTTCAAAAAATATGTAACTATGAAGGCCATGTACAGCTCATGTCCCAAATTCTATTTATTTACCATGTTCTGTATCTTCACTTTGGCATTATTAAACACTATAAACTGTGAAAAGATACCGCAGGAATACACAACATGGTAGTATCATGTATGTAGTGACCATGCTTTAATCCTTTTGTGACTGAAGGTAAGATATGAATTGATGCAGCTAACTTCCATACCCTACAGTATGGCCAGGTATAGGAAATTCTCCTTAAGCTCTCCAAAAAAGTATTTGGACACCCAGACCTTTCCCATCTGACCTTGTATATGATTAGGTCCTTTTCCAAGGGTACTGGAAAAAAAATAAATGGCTGAGATGTACCACTAGCTGAATTGCGAACTATGGGGGAGGTGCAGCAAGGAGTAGAAATATCAGGGGTTGTAGAGGGTTGCAGTTGAGGTCCCTCCTACTCCCTGCACTCGCACAACAATTAGCAGGAAGCCACCAGATATTTAGTGTTTGAGCAGGAGCAGCAGCGAAGAATGTGAGAGTGATTTTTTTTTCTGCATATGTTTTAAATCCTGGCAGGCAGTGAGATAAATGGCCAGACTGGACACATTTGCAGGACGAATTGATGACAATGTCTCATAATGTGTCCTCATTCCTCAGCTGTCACTGGATTTTCAAAAAATCCCTGACATTACTTCATATTTTCGCCCTCTCCTTTGTAAAATGTTTATTTCTTTCCTTGTAAATCACTGAGGATTACAGTCAGTAATATCACACATTAACATGTCTAATTTATTCAGAAATGCAAAGCCTGTACATCTCTTAACATTTCCTTCATATTTTCATGGTGTTATTCATGAATTTTTTTCTGTTAAGTTTCTGAGGATTGCAATCAGTCAATTAAAAAAACTAGCCTTTTGTGCTTATTGTCATTCAGAAAATGTGTTTGTACAAAGCTTGTTCTTTTTATTCAGAAAATTCATAGGTATGACAGCAAGGGTTAACATCGTCATCAGCTGTATCTGGTTTTGCCTCATGCTTTTACCTTGTCCCTCATAAAATTGGACTTTCCAGTAAATTACTGCGGACTGCAGTCACACACGTCAGTTTCACACTTTCTATTTTTCAGAAAATGTAGGCTGGTGCAAAACCTATTTGTTCATCTAATGTTTTAAGATAAATTCGAGTAATATTTTAAACATTGTCCTGGACTTGTCTGTCTCTGGTCTTTCTTCTGTATAATTTATTTTTGTTCTTGTTTCTGATTCTTAAGCAAATAAGTTGAGAGCTACGAATGTCTTGCTTATGGTGTCCTTTCCAAACAAGCTTGTGAGGGGAATTATCACCGTGTAAGTCAGTATAGCTTGTGACAAACCTGAATTTCAGGGAAAGTGTCTGTGTGTGTGTGTATGTATGTGTGTGTGTGTGTGTGTGTGTGTGTGTGTGTGTGTGTGTGTATATATATATATATATATATAAAACAAAAAAGTGTGTGTTCTTGAGTGTGAAATCCATCTAAAAATCACTGATTATGTTTGTGCACTTGCACAGTATTGACTGGGGCACATTTAGCTCTTTATGGTAGCAGTATAAAACAAAAGGACAATGAGCAAGTCCATTTTTCAAAATATGGCATAAAATGCATCACAGAACATCCAGACTCTGTGGATTTTGACACAAGCTTAGTAATGCACTCTGCCCTGAACCTTGTATGTGTTAAAATGGCCATGCACAGAGGAGTGCACAGAGTTTCACATGTGTAGGTACTGGGACAGTGTGATTATTTCTTTTAACTTTCCTCAGAAAAACTCAGAGGTATGCATAGAAGGTCACTATAGCTTGTCTAGGTGCAATAATCTGTTAAGGAAGAACAACTTGGAATACATTACTATATCCATGTTTCATTTTCCTTGAAATTGAACATCTGACTCTCATACAGGTGATTAATTTTTTAGGAATAGGGTTAAGGAGGTATGCTGTTATATACATCTGCCAACAGCAGCTGGATATGTGTTACGATGTTCTATTTATTTATTCCCTTTTTCAATTTCACGCCAGCCTGACATCTGAGTAGCACACAGATGGTGGCTGTCATTTGGGAATAGGGGTGAAAAGGCATGCAGTATATTTTTGACAACAATCAACTGAAATATGACTCTGCCATTTGTGCTTTTATACCAGATTCTCCCTCATTTGTTTTGTGTGTGTGTGTGTGTGGGGGGGGGGGGGGGTAGGAGGGAGGCAAACACTATTGCCAGATATGATTTATGCATCCTTGCAACTATTTATGAAGTACTATTTTGTCAGACACAGCTTATTTATTCATTAAAAGAAAAAAAAAAGACTGAATTTCTTTCCTTGCTCATGTTTTTGTTTCATGTCATCGGTGGATAAAACTGTTGGAAAATAGCTCTAAAATGCACCTCTCTTCATTTAGAACACCATGGATTCTGGGGGTATAGCAGCCCTCTAAGATTAAGTCAAGCATTTTCTCCGCAGTTATTACGCTGTTAATTATTACAATGGTCAGTTAGGGTGTGCTGAAAGCATGCCAAAAAAAACAAAGTTGAAGAGCAAGACTGAATTTCTTTCATTACATTTTTTTTTGCTCAGGCCATCGCTGGATTAGAAGAGGTGGAAAACTTTTTGTTTAGGTCATCAGCAGATATAAAAAAAAAGTTGGAAGAAAACTTCAAAATGCACCTTAGCACACCTAGAAAACCAATGCTTCTGGGAACCATGTTCTTAATTCTGTTATTTTCTTCATAGGTATTACAGTGCTGTCTGAGTCTATATCAGAAGACAGACAGCTAAAAACACTGAACACCCTTACATCGACACTGCTTAACCAAAGGCAGGAAATGTTGAATGGCCAGAACAGAGATTTTTTTTCCCAGGGAAAAAAATTGCTGGGCCATTGTCGGGAGTTTGCTGTTTCCTCCACTGTAGTGCAATCTCGAAGTAGGTATATTTAAATGAGGGAGGTGTGAGAAAAAAGTCACTGTTCTGGCCACTAGACATTTCCTGCTTTTGGTTAAGGAGTGTCAAGGTAAGGGTGTTCGGTGTTTTTAGCTGTCGAAGTAGTGATATAGACCCTGCTGTCTGACCCAGTTTGAATGTGTTGAAACAGTGCAGAAAAAAGATAGAGTAAGACAAAATGTGAGAAAAGGTGGAAAAAATAATTTGGATGATGAGAGGAGTGTCTGGTTGGGGGGAAGGCCGGTGGAGCCACTGGGGAATGTACATACCATAGGAAGTTACTAGGCTAATAACCCTAGGGCCCTTACAAGCCTAGCCAAGTTCTACCCTTATTTCCATGATCAGCACCTAATGCCTGTGTTCAGGAGGGATACAGATGGAACCCTTGGGTTGAATTTACGGTTACCCATTCAATCATCCAGATTGTGTTTGAAGAGGGCCAATGAGGTCCTCTCTTTGACCTGAAGTGGGACTCTGTTACAAAGGTGTGGTAACCACTTGAAGACAAATCTTTCCCAACAGCAGATTCTATTGATGTCACATACCAGGTTAAGGTCTTTAGAGCAAGTTAACCCATATGCCATTTGACTTGCTGATATGCAGCATTTCCAATATAGCAGAGTCAGAAATTGCCTTGTATGCAAGGCAGAGATCACCTCTGAGTAGTCTGTATAAAACAGAATAAAGTGACAGTTATTTCAAATGATCCATATAGGACAAATGCTGAAGACCTTGACTTTCTCTTGGGAGGAACCTTTGTGGTTTCTCCAATTGCTACAGGTGCCTGGAAAGGTACATACCAAAAGGGCATTGTACTCCATTATTGGCCTGATGAGGGAAGAGTACAGGGAGGTTATAACTTCTTTTATTTCTGGAGGCAATGCCCTTACTTATGAGATGAGCAATATAGAATGCCCTTCTTTCCCAATGTGAAAACATGGTGATCAAAGGTAAGATTGCTATCAACCTGTGTGCCTAGGTCTCTGGCCACTGAGTGCATACTTAGGGTGTAACTATTGATGTGGTAGTTTGCAGGAACATTGCTCTTACTAAGAGCGATGATGATACATTTTTTACATTGAGTTTAAGTTTATGACTTTGGAACCAATCATTTGTTTGTGTTAGACCCTCTTGTATGATGTTGACATAATTTAGAGATTCTACGACTGCTCCCAGTTTGAAGTAATCAGCAAGCTTCATCAGCCACAGACCTTTAGTTTTTGCTTGTAGTTTGGAGAAATAGATTCCAAAAAGTAGAGGTCCCAAGACTGATTTCTGTGGAACACCACTTCATGCAGGTCTGCTGTTGGAGATGGATTCCCCTATTTTGACTGTGTGTTCTGTCAGTGACCAATCTAATGATATAAGGGTTGAAACCTAGCTGGGTGAGTTTGACAATGATGCCCGAGTGGGGGGTAATGTCAAAAGCATTGGCTAAGTCTAGGTAGACTGTATGCACAGATTTCCTCTCATCCAGGACCTTGGTGACTGTGTGAAAGAAATCCAGCAGGTTTAACAGACATGATCTCTATTTGAAAAATCCAAACTAAGTAGGGGCAAGTGTTTGGAGATTACCTATATCTTTGTTGATAAGGTTCATGATGCTTCGCTCCATGGCCTTGTAGATAAGGTTAGTCAGGCTAATAGGTCTATTGTTCCCAGTTTCAGTGGAAACACCACATTTGTGCAAGGGAATAACAGTGTCCATTTTCCATTCAGCTGGGATGAAGCTAGTGCTTAGACTATGATTGAAATGAGTACCCAGTGGTGTTGCTAATTCTGGTTGGAGCCCATGTAAGACACATTCTGGGATGTTATCGGGTCCCATAGATCCTGTGTTTTGGCCTTAGGGCATTTATGACTTATACTTTAGAGATGCAAGGTAGGGGACCAGTGTTAGGGATGTCATGGGGTACGTGTGGTGGGGCAGGGGAGTGAAGTTTTCACAGAACCTGTCGGCCAACAGGTTAGCTATGTCCACAGCCTCAGTATATGTGGTATCATTTACCAGTTTGGCACAAATCTGAGCATTTCCTTTTAGGTTATGGATGTAACTAAAGAATGCCTTATGGTTGTCCTTAGTTGAGGAAGCGAATTTGGATTTGTAGTTTGCTTTGCAGGACTTCAGAAGAAGTCTTGTTTGCTTGTTTAAGGTGAGGAGAGAATGTTCCAGTTTAGGGCTTGCTCCCTCTTACTCTTAGACAGCAATTTCTTCCTCTTGTTGTAAAGCCTGTTAATAGCAGTTGTCCACAAGATGGGTTTGCTCTTCATTGAGGAGCTTGTTTTGGTCCTATCAGGTACAGCTGAGTCAATGCAGTTATACAGGTGTTAGTATAAAGCATTAGTATAGAACTCTGCATAGTTGCCAATTCCATCTGAAGAAGGTGCAGTGAACTATTTATACCATTCTGTAAGAGATTATAATCTGCTTTGAAGAAGTCTTTTAGTTTAATTTCTGCAGGGGGGTCAGGTGCGATAGTTACTTCGAATGAGACTGATATGTGGTCAGATTTCACCAGGGAAGACCTCACAATGGGGGTGCTGCAGTGGTTCCCCATATTGGTAAGCACCAGATCCATGATGTTAGCACCCCGTGTGGGGGTGTCAACCAGCTGGTCCAGGGAACTTGAGTTAACAAAGTCAAGGAACCTTTGGGTAACTGAGTTTGAGCATGAGTAACTTACCCAGTCAGTGGATGGGTAGTTAGAGTCACCCAAAACCATGATGTTTGGATGTATCTTGATAGATTCAAGTAGATCCAAATAGGCAGAGTGGGTATCATGATTCATGTAAGGGGTTCTGTAGCTGGCAATGATGTGAATAGGTGTCCTGGAAACAGTTAATTGCACCTAAAGTATTACCAGGGAGTCATACTGTTTAACCAATCTGGAGGTGTATTTATCTTTAACAAATATTGATACACCTCCTCCTTTACTTTTCATGCCTTCAGTTTGTGGTCTGAACTTGTGGAAAGAGGGGTAACCCAGTATGGCTGGAGTGCTCTCCACAGCCTTGAACCAGGTCTCCATGACTGCACAAATGTCTGTGTCTTCGAAGGTGAGGGCTGCTTCCAGTGAGTGCAGTTTCATGTTAAGACTCCTAGAGTTTAAGAGTATAACCTTGAAGTTGTATTTAGATGCAGTTTTTACATTGGGAATTTTGTCCTTGAGACACTGCCTAAAAAGGCACTATGAGGTGGCAAAAACCTTAGCCAGTAGATGAAATCCCAGGGGGTGACAGTTGAAGACCAACTTTGGCAAAGCATCAAGGTCTGTTGATCATGTCATCCCAGGCTGACAGATACTGGATTCGCTTAGAATGACAACAGAAACTAAGTCAATTATTGAAGTCAATCATTTTCTGTTTGTAGTGAGGCATCATCCTAGGTGAAGGTAAAAATGCTGGTTAAGGCTAGGGACATACCTGCCTGAGAGACACAATCTGAAAGCTCAGTCATGTCTGTCTTCATATAGTCCAGAGAGGCACATCTCAAGTCATTCACACCAATATGGACTATAATGGAATCATAACAGTACCTGTTGTTGAGAGTCTTGAGTACGTGTGTGATATAGCGGATTTTAAGACCTGACTGACAGCTGCTCGTGACCTTTTCCTTATCCAGCTGGTGGAAGGGACCTCTTGTGTGTCTTACGATGGAATCACCTATGACAAATATGTTTGGTTTTATGTTTTGCATTAAGGGCTTGACAGGAGAGACACTGGTGCAAGAGCTATTATGTGTATTGTGTTCTGTAGAGGAAGTATTATGTGTAGCGTGCTTGTGTTTGTGTTTGGGAGGTCTCTGGTGAGGACCTCCACATATGTAGGTATGTGTGACGTGTTTGGGTGGAGTATGAGGTGAGCTGTGCCTGTTGACAACCTGCTCATTGCCATATGTACTGATGTGTTTGAGATCATGGATTCAAGGTTCTTAATATAGTCACATCTCTCACATTTTGAGTTTCTGTGGACTAGGAGTAGAGTATAGTCTGTGAACATGAGGCAATTGCTACACTGCGTCAGGATGCCATGTTGACCAAGCTGGCTGGAGAAACTGTGGGAAATTCAGTCCATAGTGTTAGGTAAATTTATATGGTCAGGAAAAGAGGTCACACTTAGGAATGGCTAGTGGGTGAGAGGTGTGTTGGTACCTCTGACGCTAGGCTTAGTGTTCCAGCTGAGAATATAGCAGGGCCACAAAAAACCTCTGGAGGACCACAAGCAAAGTGCTAAGGGAAAGTTTAACAAGCAAAACATTTGCCATACTACATACTTAACCATAAGACTGATGAACCATATATTAGGGGGAATACTGAGGTAATGTAACCACAGACTTTGAAAGTGTGAATATATTGTATCTTTGCATCAAGCATTGCATTTCCTTTCCCTTTAATTGCAACAGATGCCCACTGGGTATCCTTTATCATCAATAAGTGAAAAGTTGTACTTAATGAGATGTTATAAAATCTGCATTTAACGTAATTCTGCTGCTGGCAGAGCATGCAAGTGTTGAAATGAAAAGCCTTAATATGATAAGTTTTCTTTACTATCCTCATTCTTATTCCTGGGGTCATTTTCCTAGTACACTGATGCCTGCATATGCAAAAACAGTGGTTATAGCAAACTTGGCTAATAAAATAAAGAAAGGAAGAAGAGCCCCTGCCTGACTAGGGCAGCACCATTTTACCAGGGGCAATCATGGTACTGGCTGCTGGGCTGCAGCCCTTACCAGTGGGAAAAGAAAGAAAAGACAAATTCTTGTATTTAAGTTTTAATCATGGTGCACTGACGATAGCTTAATTGTCTCCATTCACTTATGCAAGAGCGGAACTCCTTGCATGCTACTGCGTATGCTCGGTGTTCCAAGCTCAGAATTGTAGTTAAGAAAAAAAAAAACTTACTCTGGCTGGTAGGCTGTTTTCAAAACAGCACAGCATTGTACATCTTAAATAAGACTAAGGCAACTTCTAGGAAAACCAAAAAGTCCCTTGTAAAGGGGCTCCATGGGTTGCTGTATGAAGTAAAGAGGAGCTGTTTTTATTGGCTCAGGCTGCCTCAGGTGACTGAGGCAGCTAGACTGACATTGAAAAACAGTACTGAATGTTTACAAAGGTAGCAGTGCAGAAGCAAGTGCATTTAGTCAGAAATGCTGCATGTATATATATATATATATATATATATATATATATAGAGAGAGAGAGAGAGAGAGAGAAAGATAGGCAATGGGAACTATGGTCGGGTGGCACGATGCCAGGGTAATCCTATGGGCTAGGCTTGTAAAGGCTCCAGAGCCATTAGCCTAGTACACACATATGAACCTACATATATATATATATATATATATATATATATATATATATATAGACAGATATAGAGATATATAATGCATGTGTGTGTGTGTGTGTGTGTGTGTGTGTGTGTGTGTGTGCTTATATGGATCTACTTCATATGGTCAACATTTCAGAATGTCGAAGACCATATGATCGACATTCGAAATGTCGACCATTAAAAAAAATAAAAAATCTTACCTTCATGCTTCAAGCCCCCCTGCACCCCACACTTAAATATACCAACTCCAAGATCACACTACAGTGCGGAAGATGGAAATCTTTCCATTCCACAGTGTACAGAGATGCCAGTTCCGCATGTCCACATTTCGAATGTCGTCATATGGTCTTCAACATTCTGAAATTTTGACCATATGAAGGGGACCCGCTTGTACATATGTCATTAAACCAAAACTCAACATTGAATGGAAATTGATCAACCACAATTGGTTGAACAATAGTTAATTGATTGACTTGCTCCCCCCCCCCACCAGCCCCACATCCCCTGCACTTTAGATCTCAAACAGAAAATTAAATGTATGTTTTTTTTTTCCCCATTCGACTAGTTGCCTTTCGACAACTAGAATGTAACACGTATATAAGTACTATGCATGCCTCTGGGGCAGGATGTAGGACTAAGAAATTATTTTTTAATATGTGTTTGTGTGTGTGGTGATTTATAGATATTCCTATCCAGCCCTGATTTTGTAGAATATATCTGATGTTGCCTTCCATTTTGGTATTTTTCTTGTAAAATTTGTGTTTAGCAAATCAGTGAATATTAGACTGGGTAAATAATGGCATACCTTGACTTAGACTTGTATATTCTGTGCAAAGGATTTATTTGTGTGTGTGCATATTAGTAAGGATTGCAGTTAGTAAATAATGGCAAATATTTGAGTTAATAGCATTCAGGAAAAAATGCATGCCAGTGTAAAGCTTAAATATTTAAGGGTGGCATTTGCTTCTGATTTTGTTCCTCTGTACTATATTATTTTTCTCCTTTCTTGAGCTCATAGGATGGGAAGTGTGCATGTGTGTTTTTGGAAGGGGGTGTGTTTGCAGTGGCTTGCATCCTGCATTCTGACTGCAATAGCTCAGAAGATACATTCATGTGGCAGAAATGTATTTATTCATTCAGTCAATCCCTATTATACTTTTGAGGTGTATAGTCAGTTTTAGCAGTGGCTGGAACTGATGGTCACATTTGTGTATGCATGTTTGTGTGTTCATGTAGATATATGTATGTATGTGTAGGGGGCATAGATGCTATCAACTGTCCTTGTTTTTTGCAGAATACATCTGGTTTTGAAATTTAATTTTGCTCTGCTTCTCATAATGTGTTTATTTTTTTTTCCTGGCAAATCAATGAGAACTGCAGTTACCAAGTAATGACAGGCAGAAAGTAACAGAGAACACCAGACCGCAGTGGTGTGTTTGTGTACTGCTTAGAATGTTAAGGCCATAGCATACAGTGGGTATAAAAAGTGTGTACACCCCTGTTACAATGCCAGGTTTTTGTGATATAAAAAAATGAGACCACAATAAATCATTTCAAAACTTTTCCCACCTTTAATGTGACCTATAACCTGTACAATTCAATTGAAAAGCAAACAAATCTGTTAGGGGAAAAAATATGAAAACTAAAAATGTACAATAAGCTGGTTGCATAAGTGTGCACACATTTAAACTAATACTTTGTTGAAACAGCTTTTGATTTAATTATAGCATTCAGTCTTCTTGGGTAAGAGTCCTTCAGGATGCACATCTTGACCTGCCTATATATATATATATATATATATATATATATATATATATATATATATATATATATATATATATATATATGAGCATCTGTGGCTGGGCCATTCCAGAACTTTAATTGTCTTCTTTTGTTGATTTGGATGTATGCCTGGGGTCATTGTTGTGTTGAAAGGTGAAATTCCTCTTCATCTTCAGCTTTCTAGCAGATGCCTGAAGGTGTTGGCCCAAAAGTGACTGGTATTTGGAACTGTTCATAATTCCCTCCATGTTGACTAAAGCCCTAGTTCCAGTTGAAGAAAAGCAACCCCAAAGCATGATACTGCCATCACTATACTTCACAGTGAGGATGGTGTTCTTTTGGTGATGTGAAGTGTTTTTGCGCCAAACATACCTTTTGGAATTGTAGCCAAAAAGTTCAACCTTGGTCTCATCAAACCGCAACACATTTTCCCATATGCTTTTGGGAGACTTGATGTATTGTTTTGCAAAATTTAGCCGGGCCTGGATGTTTTTCTGTGTAAGAAAAGGCTTCCGTCTTGCAACCCTACCCCATAGCCAAGATATATGAAGAATATGGGACATTGCTGTCACGCAGTACACAACCAGTACTTGCCAGAAATTCCTGAAGCTCCTTCAGTGTAGTTGTAGGTCTCTTGGCTTCCTCCCTGACTAGTTTTCATCTTGCCTTTTCATCAATTTTGAAGGGACATCCAGTTCTTTGCAATGTCACTGTTGCCCCATATTTTCTCCACTTTTTGATGACTATCTTCACTGTGTTCTGTGGTATATCCAATGCTGTTTTTTTCTAGGACCCTTGTCCTGACTGATACCTTTCAACAATGAGATCCCTTTGATGCTTTGTAAGCTGTCTGTGAACCATGGCTTTTGCTGTAACAAACAACTGAGTAAATGTCAGGAAAATCCTACTAGGACAGCTGAACTTTATTTGGGGTTAATCAGAGTCTTTTTAATTGATGGCTGGTGTGTACCAAAGAAGGCTGAATGATGTAATTAAATCAAAAGGTGCTCCAACACAGAATTAGTTTAAGGGTGTGCACACTAATGCAATTAACTTATTGTACATTTTTTATTTTTTATATTTTTCCCCTAACAGATTTGTTTGTTTTTCAATTGAATTGTACAGGTTATAGGTCACATTAAAGGTGGGAAAAGTTTTGAAATGATTTATTGTGGTCTCATTTTTTTTTATATCACAAACACCTGGCATCTTAATAGGGGTGTGTACACTTTTTATATCCACTGTAGTTTCACAGCTGTGCACTGCTGCTGCCCTAGCGTTTTAAACATGATCCCAAATAGTATTTTATAAAATGTAGTGTAAGACAAAACCCCATCAAGCAAGGTCAGAACAAATCACTGTCGATTGCTAATCAATCTATCAGCTCAAGTGCTAACATAAAACTTTTCTACATCTGTCTAGTTTTACTGAATGACCCTGAGTCTGCCATATGCCTTGTAAAATTTTTGATTTTCTGGTAAACCATTAAGGATGGCAGTCAATGTCTGGCATTAGAGCTTCATACTTATCATTCGTAAAATACATGATGCTGCAAAATCCAAGTTTCTATTAACTTAAAGGTCTATGTTTTGCTACTTCCCTTGTAAATTGTATTTGCTTGTCATTCAGAATATGTATATAGATGCAAAACCTGTTTTCTGTTCACTTTTAATGTCTGCAATAATGTCTCATATTATCTGCCTTGTTCCTCTTAAAATTTTGTGTTTTTCTAGAAAATCACTGAGGATTACAATCGGTCAATAACAGTCATTAGTGTTTCATGCTACTCAATCAGAAAATGCATGCTTATGAAACAACTGTTGTTGCTCTACTAATTGTTTAAGTGGATAAAAAAGTAATGAATGTTTTATACTGGCATCTGGATACTGGTATCTGCATTCTTAACCACTGCTTATGCAGGGTTCAATGATGTCATTCATTTTTCACTGTTGCAGTATTCCTTACATGTGGGATATCCTTCACATCAGAGTGACATACATTAGTCATAAGCTGTCTGTACAGGCATACGGCATAAAGGTGATGTACCCAAAATCAACCCTCAGAACTACTTTTCTGTCAGTCCGAGCCATGTTTGAATTTCAGTCAAAGATGTCTTTACGGTGCTGGTTTTAGAGAGCTATTTACAGACAAGTATCTCTTGCTGTTCCTTCTCTTCCTTTTCTTTGCTTGTATTGAAAGTCCATGTCCTCCAGGAAAAGGAAATATCAGTGTGGGAGGCAGATTCCCCATAAACATAGCCACAAGTCCCTGTTCTGTTTGGGTGCTATGCATGACCATCCTTAGTGTACCTTTTATCAAGCCTTTGTTCCAAAAACTCTTCACAGCCATCTTTCCTCCTTATCCATTTCTCTGGTGATCCAAAAAAATTAAGCTTTTACTCAGGGTGCCATGGCCAGCTCTGTCTGCCCCAAAGTTCAGCAGCCTTTTAAGAAAGACTTAAATGTCTTGATGTGATTCTGCTGCTGTCCAGACTCTGCCAGATGTTTCTCTCAGGGAGAAATGAAGACCCTGAAGAACATTTGTTGTCCACACCAGTTCCCTCTGCTGTTACAGAGTTGGAGGCTGACATGGAACCTGCTTCTTGTATGTCATCCAAGGCTGTGCATATGTCTGCCACAGATGTTGAGGAGAAACCACAACTGATCGCTTCCAAAGGGGCTAGGGGGATTCCACAGGCTTTAGTTCAGGATGAGGTGCCTGGTATTCTTATAAAATCTAGGCATGGCTTTTAACCACCTAGGTTTTTCAAAGCTGACATCCCACTAAAAAAGAAACATAAAAACTAAGCATGTTTCATCCATTGCTAAGGACGCCCATAAAAATTGGCAGAACTTGACCCAGAGATTCTTTAATGCACTTATGGCCTTGAAACCACCCTAGGGCTTGTCTGTTCCTGCTACTTCTTGGTCTTCCACTCCCTCCAAGAGGCCTAGAGATTCTGACACCTCAGATTAGGAGTTGGATTCTTGAGATAAGCTCTTAGCCTATTCCTCACAGATTCCTTCTCCCTTAGACTATGGATCCGAAGAAGAGGATTCTTTATCCCCTGATTCTCCATTTGAGAAGTTATCTTTGGGGATACTGTGGTACATATGATAGAGCAGTTTAAGTTGAATTGTTCTCAAGTATCAGAGACTCAGAAGAGATATTATGAGCTCCTACAAATGGAATCTCCTGATCCTTTGGCTGTTCCCTCCATGCTTGTTGTTCTACTGGATGACTTTACAGTTACTTCTGTAGCTCATGATTTCCAGCCCACAAAAAAGCCAGACTGCTTCTATAAGGTTCCTGAGGCTTTCAAATATCTCTACAAGTGTCCTCCTTCAGAACCTGCTGTGATATCTGTTGCTGTGGACAAGCCTTCAAAACTTCTGTCCTCCCACAAACTCTCTCTTTCCTTCAGACATAGATAGCTGGGCTATGAGAGACTAGAGAAAAAGTGTATAGCTCTGCTACCCTGGCCTTTATGGACATTAACTAGCAAACCCATATAACCAGGTATGTTTTGGCTCTCTTGTTCCAGTTTGGGAAGATTTTCAGACTTGTCTGGCCCAGAAAGTAGGACTGCTACCCTTTCTTTGCTCAACTCTACTTCTCAAGTGTCTCGTCTCTCTTCTAATACAGCTCTGATATTGTTGATGCATCTTTTAGGGCTGCTACTATTGGTTCTTTCATGAGGAGCTATTTCTAGCTACACTTGCAGGCCTTATCTGATGATATTAAGGCTAAATTTTTGGATTTCCCCCTTGGATAACCGGAATCTTTTTTGGTACTGCTGCTACAGAACTGTTTAAAACTTTGCAAGACAAAGATAAGGTTATGCAGGACCTCAAACATATATTTTTGTTTCTCCTATTCCCAAATTTCAGAGGTGCTATCCTTCCAAATTTGCCTTAATGTGTAGGCAGCCTTGCCAAGCTGCTTGTAGCAAAAGGGTTTCCAAGCGCATGTTTTCTAATAGGCCCACTCAGACTTCCAAAAGCCTTCTTTTCTTATCAAATCTGCCTCCATCTGGCATTCTTTTTCTTTCTCTCTCTCTTTTTCCCTTTCCTGTCAGTCAGGTCCCCTTGTCCCTCAGTCTTTCCCTGTTTCTACCTGTTTGACAACAGATTACTAGGGCACTTGGATCCTTTGCATTATTCAACATGGTTATTTCATGGCATGGAAAACCCTTTCACCTTTCTCAGGTCTTCCTCAGACTCCACTAGGCCAGCTTCCTCATTTTCCAGTTATCCTGCAGGATTTGTTGGATCAAGGGAATATTCAATCTGTTCCAGTTTCTCAGAAGGGAACATGTTTTTATTCCAGAATGCTCTTAGTACCCAGCAAAGAAGGTACATGGAGATCCATTGTAGATCTTTCTTTCCTCAACATCTTCCTAAAAGTGCCTTCTTTCAAGATGCTGTATCTTCCCCTTCTGTTCCCTCTCTTACTTCCTCAGGCTTTTCTGGTCCCTCTGGATCTAAAGGATGCCCATCTTCATGCCCACATTCATCATCTTTTCAGGAAGTTTTTTACATTTCTCTGTTTCTTCTTCTCATTTTCAAGTTCTCTGCTATTCCCTTTGGTCTTTCTATGGCTCCAAGTGTGTCCATCAAATGTCTGGCCTCTCTAGGCCTTTGCAGGTTCTAGGAAATTTAGATATTCCCGTATGTGAGTGACCTTCAGGCTTCCTCTCCTCCCCAGCTGCTTCAGAATCTGCACTTTACTATGCTCCTTATGCAGAGCCTGGGCTTTACTGTCAACCTCAAGAAGTTGGCTCTGACTCTGACTCCTTCTCTGGACCATATTTTCCTGGGTTGCATAATTCAAATCATTCCACTGTTGGCTTCTCTTTCACCTCCAAAGGTTCTGTCCCTGACTACTTACTTTCAGTCTCAGCTTCCTCTCTGTTTTGCCAATCAGAGAATTTCTCTGTGCCCTAGGGTTCATGGTATCCACCATTGCCATGATGCTCTTTACCAAGCTTTACATGAGAATGTCTCAGTAGTATCTCAAGACTGTTTGGCTCCAACACTGCCACCCTCTGGAATTTCCAGTCCCTCTCTTACCCTGGCTCAAACTAGAGATTCTTTGGTGGGTTCAACAGGTCTCTGTCAATCCATGTCTGCTTTTCAGTCACCTCCTGATCAGGAACTCTTCACAGATGTCTCCAATATGGGGCGGCAAGTTTTTTCCAGCAAAATGAAAGTTCAGGGCCTCTTGTCTCACCATCAGATGTTAGACCACATCGATATCAGAGATGTGGGCCCTCATTCTTGCTCTGCAGGCTTTTCATTCCCTTTAGGTACCATGCCTGCTAAAGGTTTTTGCAGACAACACCACAGTCATGAGGTACATCAACAAATGGGTGCACAAAGTCTTTTCTTTGCACACTGGCTCTTCAGGCCTGGGACCTTGCTATCAATCATCATATCACTCTTCAGGAAGTATACTTTTCCTCAGAACACAACATCATGGCAAACTGTCAGTGCTGGTTCAGGACACAACTTTACAAATGGATTCTTCACATGGAGGTGTTTCTGGACTTGTACATTGGTGGAGTACTCCTCAAGTGGACCTCTTTGCCTCCTCTCTGAAAAGACAAGTTACTCTGTTCTGTTCCAGCGCTCCAAGTACTCTGTCTTGGAATGTGGATGCCATGTCTTTTTCTTGGAAGGAGATGTTTCTATATGCCTTCCCTCCTCTTCCCCTGCTTCCCAGGGTCCAGCACAAGATTATGAAGGACTCTTCCCAGAATCTTGCTCATGACACCCACCTGGCCAGGGACAATCACTACAAGTTACCTCACCGTATGGATCTTCTCACACAACACAAGGAGTCTTTCATTCACTCTGCCTTGTCTACACTTCAACTAACACTTTGGGTGATAGGGGTTTGATCCCCTTTGGATAACAGTTTTCTGAGGACATGTTTCTGGTTCTGTAGGGGGCCAGGAAATCCACTACCAGAAAATCCTATGTGGCTAAATGGAAGATATTTTCTGTTTGGTGTCTCATTCCTCCTCTTCTCCGCAACACTGCACCTGGAAGACAGTTTTGTTAGCAGCTCTTACTTGAGCCAAGAGGGACACGGTGTCCCTGTATACTAATCTTCCTTTTATGCCCAAGGTAGTTAATGAAGTGTCCCTGAATCAGTCTATTCATCTCGCTTTTTTCCTTCTCCACCATCTGCTAGTAAGACTGTGCTTGACACCTTGAATTTACATAGACAGCTCTGATATTATTTGGACAAAACAAAGACCTTCGAACAATCTGTGCAGTTTTGTTTCTTTTATCCCCAAGACATTGGGCTTAGCTGTCTTTAAGCAAACCATCTACTACCGGATTTCTTACGCAATTTCCTTTTTGTTATTCTTTTCATAGTAAGCAGCTTTCTGCTCCAGTTCGAGCTCATTCTACTAGAGCAGTTGCCTCCTCTAAAGCTTTTTTCAAGGATCTGGATACAGGATCCATTCTAGAAGCTGCTACTTGGTCCTCTAGTCATGCTTTTGCTCAACATTATAAGTCGGATGTTATTTTCAAGGCCAGGGCATGGTTTGCCAGGACCATCCTTCATGGGTTTGTGGAGGGCACTTCCTTATCTTCCTTACATTCATCAGAATAGCTTTTGTGATCTCCCACATGTGAGGAATATTGTAAAAGTGAAAAAGGAAGAATATAATACAGTTGTGTAAGATCTTACCATTATTTATTTATTTTGTTTATTTTATATTTGTTGACCGTGAGAATCCGACTGGATACATGTCCATTTTCACTGGAGGCCCAGGGAGAAAAGCTCCACAGTTTAATATACAAAGCCATGCAACACATACAGAGTTATTTCACAGATACAGAGAACAAGTACAAAACATAACATTTTAGCATTACAGACACAAAAAATACATTAGCTTGTAAAATGTAGTAGCAGGACACATTAGTTGTATACCCAGTCATTTCTACTTCACTGAATGGGAGTTTGCATACTTTACCCAGAAATCTGCACAAATTCTCAGTATTGTGTTCAATATGGTGGTGTTAGAAATGGGGAGAACAAAGAGTAGTAGAGAGTTAGAGTATAGTAGGACTGCTAGTAGACTTGGTTAGCATAGTAAGACTACTAGTACATGAAGTAAGTTACTATGAGGAGGTTAATAGACAATGTCCTGAGGAAGGAAGCAGGGATAGAGGGTCAACCTGGGGGAAGGCATGGGCATTGTCTTTTTATAATAGGTGTTCCTTTAGTAGTTGTTTAAACTTAATGTTAGAGTTTGCTGAGGTAATAGCAGGGGGCAGTGAGTTCCATATTTTACCTATGTAGTTAGGAAATAGGGAATCGCCTGCTAAGTTGCTGGATCTGGTTATCTTGATTAAGGTTTTGTCACTAGAGCATAGTTGTCTGTGGTTTTCATGTAAATTAGGTAGTGCTGGTATTTTTTCAGGATATAGTAGGAGTTTTTGAGCGAAAACTAGTTGATGGAAGGTAATGAGATTTGGAAGTCCAATTTAGTTGATATAGTGAGTGGCAATGATGGGAACGGTAGGGAGCATTTGTGGCAAATCTGGCAATTTGATTGTAACGTGTCTAGTTTTGTAATTTGTTTTGGATACATTGGTGAAGATGTGAGCAGCGTATAGAAGTGTGGTAGGAGCAGAGTCTGAGCCATGGTAATTTTAGTCTGTCGATTTAGGTATGTTTTGTTTTTGTACAAACTGCCTAGTTTTCTGTGTATATTTTTGATAGTTTGATTTATGACCATGAAAGTAGATGTCCTACTTTTCCCTGTTGCAGTATTCAGTCCCTCCCTCCTCCTTTTTTTGTTATTGGAAACACTTTTCTGAAAGTCTTTTTTTTTTTTTCTCTGTTCTTTTTCTTGGATAGATGTGACTTTAATTTTTCTGTGGTTGCTCTAGATCTCCTGGGGTATTTCACTTCTGAGGATTGAGCATGCCTACATCACCTTTCACCTTTATGCCCTTTGCTTGCATGATGGACATATGGGTGACTTATGCCACCCTGATGTAAAGGCTTTGATACGTTGGCTAGATGTTAGGCTATCCTCTGTAGGAATATCCCACGTGAGGAATACTGCAACAGTGAAAATTCTGGCAGCTGCTCGTACTCAAAGCTCATAAATCATCTCTGGTTCCCCTGATTTTGGTCCTTTGCCTCTGTTTATTTTTTTAGCTTTCTGTTTTTTTCTTGAACAAAGAGGCTGAGGGGATGTTTGGTGGGGAGAGGGTGCAATGCATTCCATACTGTATTCTGACAGCAGTAAGCAGAGTAGATATTATACTGTGTGGCAGTTATTTATATATGTATTCATTCATTTTGTCTTAGAGTTTTGATGCCTATAGTCAGTCATACAAATGGCTGTAACTGATTGATATAGGGAAGTTAGCAATGAAATGACTGTTAGGGAGGGATTCCAGTGTATCTAAAAATAGCAAGTTGACTATTTCTTTTTCATGTTTTATCACAAACGTCAGCATTCTACATAATAAGTGACTGTCTGTGACAGTCTGAGCAGACTGCGATAGCAACTGATCGTTGGCGCAGTGGTGCAGTGAGTAGAGTCGTCTCACAGTGCTTAGTTCTGAGTTTTTGGCTGTGATTCCTTTTGTGTGTACTCTGCATGTGCTCCCTGTCTTTGTGCAGGTTTGATCTAGGAGATCTGTTTCCTCCCTGAGATCCTCAGCTTCGGGCCATTTGTAGTTTTACTTTCATCACAATCTTAACACCAGAGAGGTACACTGAAGGTAAAATGTTTTTGAGAGGTAAGGCAGCAAACATTATACATGGATAGGATTTATATTTCCTTGCAAGCATTTTGACTCTTTTTTTTGGGGGGGGGGGAGCTGCTGTTTTTCTAGCTTTGAAGATTTAGCTTTAGGAACAACTTTGTTTTCTTTAGAAGAAGCACATTAAGACTGAGTTTCCTTCCTTATTCATGATTTTTATTCGGACCATAACTGGATCAAAAGGTTACAGAAAAGCTTTACAGAACATTTAAAACTCTGACTTCTGGGGATCTAGTGTCCTCCAGGCCATTAGCTTTTTTCAGTTACTTCCACCCCACTTATAACAGTGGAGTCATGACCAGTTATGTTGTGTTAAATGACTGAAGAAGACAAAAGTAAAAAGTAAATCTAATTCTGGAAAAAAAGAAAGTAGTTTTCTATCTGGATGTTGTGAGGAAGGCACTGCAGAATTGCAGGTGGGACCATTGTGCAGCATGTGGCCTACAGAGTCCTTTGGCTATGGCTCCATTTCACTTAAGGCTGGCCTTGTTAATTGCAGTCTGACATTTGAGGTGAGTATAGTCAAAGTGGCCATATAAACTGGGTACTGGGGCAGACTGTGGAAGAAGTGAATATCTTCATCTGTTTGGTCACAGGTAATGGTCATTGACTTGCTGTAATAGAGACCCACCCCATTCCAGTCAGCCCCACCTATTCAGCTGCTTCCTGTAGCCCTCTTGACTGATGTCACCAGCCACCACTGCATTTTACTCTGTCTGGCAGGCATCTAAATGCTTTTCTTAATAATAGGAGGGCAGGATCCCCATATATTCATGGCCTTACGTTACATAAATGAAGGCATACCACTTGGCTACCTCATACATTGCTATATCTGTGAAGACCAGTATTTGTGAGCTTCTGATCAAAAGGTAGATGCTATCAATGATCAAACCAATTAAACTGACCTGACAGAAAAATATGTAGAATTGTGAAAGAGGATTGTAGTACTGCTGATGCTGAGTAGTTAACCCCTCACTTGTTAGCCTCTACTCCAAATTCAAGACTTACAAATCTATGTCTACTGTAGCAGCACATACAGCATCTTTTTAGTAGCATACAGGGGGTGGGAGTAGCTTATGAATTATGAAGAAAATATCAGATTGTCTACTGGGTTAGACTAGCATATGTTATAAACAGCTTGCTTCTGATTTAATGAACTTGGTAAAATAAGGTGAATGAGCAGACAAGCTAATAACTGAACAAACTGTAAAGTATAGGTAATACTCTGTTGTACCATCATAATTGAAGGAGCTTACAGTAAGACAGAGCTTATAACTTGCCATTTGGGGTGACTGGTGTATGTTTCATTTACAGAAATGCAATAGCCATGTTAGCCTCCCATGCAAACTACAGACAACAGTTTAGCAGCATAACGTTAAACAGTTTGCTTACCAGATGACCCTAGTTAAGCTAATGCAAATGCTAGAAAGGTGCAGTGGGGGAGAGTGAGCTAGGCCCTCCTTCTCTTACTGCATCTATTAGAATGCCTTACAGTGTATCGAGAACACTATAAAGCTGTAGGACTTGTAGCCTTCAACATCTAATTGTTTAACAAGCTTCATAATGGGTTTTTATTTTTTCTTTATCCTTTTGGGTAGTATATATCTTAACAATAGGCATCACAGTAGTTTTGTGCATTTGATATAAGGGACACTGTGTTAAAAGCTTATGGTCAGGTTCACTTGACATCTAAGTATCTGGTCAAGAGAGACTGCTTGCCCTACTTACACCCACACCACTTACCCTTTTCCTTGGTGCAGGGCCTGTCCGGAATGGATACATTTGCCTCAGAGCTCTGAGAGGTTAAATGTATGTATATTGTATGTGTGTGCATGTGTGTGTGTGTGTGTGTGTGTGTGTGTGTGTGTATATATATATATTTATATAGGTTCATAGGTTCATACTAGGCTATCTGCCCTAGGGCATTTATAAGCCTAGCCAGAATGTGTTTGGCTTTCACCACCCATTTTAAATTTATTTTGCTATGCCCTTTTTCGAGGTTAGTATACTGTGCCTCTATCTAACAGTGACACAGAAGTGATACCCGGGGTAAACCTACGATCTCCCATCCACTCATCAAGATTCCTCTTGAAGAGAGTCAATGAGGGACTCTGCCTAACCTGGACTGGGATTTTATTCCAGAGTGAAGGGAGCCTCTGGGTTATGAATCTGTCCCTCCAGCATGTCCTATTTATTTCAGTGCTGAGGTTCAAGTCTCTCGAGCGCGTAGCTCGAAGGGATTTGGATTTTCTGAGGTGCAGCATGTCCATTAATTCTGAGTTGGACATGGCTTTATACGTCAGGCACAGATCACCTCTGAACAGGTGGTATGCCACTGAGTAGAGCTGGAGTTTATTTAACCGGGCAGCATATGGCATCTGTTTGAGCCCTTTGATCCTCTTGGTGAGGTACTTTTGGGGTCTTTCCAGTTGCTGCAGGTGTCTGGTAAGGTACATCCCAAAAGGGGCATTGTACTCAATTATTGGCCTGATGAGGGATGAGTAAAGAGGCACGATGACCTCCCCTGATCTAGATGTGAATCCCTTCATGATTAGGTGGGCTATATAAAATGTTTTTCTAACCACTTTGGCCACGTGGTTGTCAAATGAGAGATTGCTATCAACTTGGGTCCCCAGGTCCCTAATTACTTCTTCTGTACTTAATGGATTTGTGGGCACTTTGTTTTTGCCAAAGGGGATGACTATACACTTTTTGGCATTTAGCTTGAGGCCATGGCTCTGGCACCAGTTGTCTGTTTCTATGAAGCCCTTTTGGAGGATGCTTGTGTCGGCTGGAGAGTCTATTATGGCGCCCAGTTTGCAGTCATCTGCGAACTTGGTCAGCCACAGTCCTTCCGTGTTGGCCTGTACCTCCGAGAAATATATACCGAACAAGAGAGGTCCCAGGACTGAGCCTTGTGGGACACCACTTGTAACTGGTTTGGAGTCTGACATGGCTCCAGCAATTCTAACCATGTGGGTTCTGTCCTTGAGCCAGTTTGCAATCCATCTAGTGACATAGGGGTTTATATTTAAGCTGGTGAGCTTATCTATAATGCCCGAGTGGGGTATTGTATCGAAGGCTTTTGTGAGGTCCAGGTAGGCTGTGTGGACCACCTTCCCCTCGTCAATGGCCTTGGTGACTGTTTCAAAGAAATCAACCAGGTTTAAGAGGCAGGATCTGCCCTTAACAAAGCCGAACTGGGTAGGATCCAGTGTTTGTAGGTCCCCAATATCTTTATTTATGAGGTCCATTATGATCCTTTCCATAGCTTTGCAGACCAAGCTAGTCAGGCTTATGGGGCGATAGTTTCCAGGATCCATTGAGGCACCACCTTTATGGAGAGGGACCACTGTTGCTGTACGCCACTCTTTGGGCACATATCCTGTAGTAAGGCTGAGATTGAACAGTAGTTTTATGTTTGGGTTTAGCTCTTCTTTGAGTTCATGTAGGGCGCAGCCGGGACACCATCTGGTCCCATTGATGCTGTGTTTTTGCTGGAGAGGCGGCTCTTACCTGAGCATCTGAGATGTCAGGGGCAGCCCTCTGCTGGGATAGATATTTGCCCTTTTGGTGGGAGGGGAGAAGTTTGCGCTGAACCTATCAGCTAGGATGTTGGCAATGTCTGTGGGTTCAGTGTATTGTTTTGTCATTTTGGACCAAATCTGAGCATATCTGGCAATTACCACCCAGGTTCCTAACATAACTAAAGAAAGCCTGGTGATTATCCTTAGTGTCCTGTGCAATTTTTCTCTCGAAGCTGGCCTTAGACAATTTTATGTGTGCCCGTAGTTTTTGCTAATACTGATCAGTGATGCCTTCCCTTTTGGGATTTTGCTTTATCATTTAGTAGCTTCCTCCTTCTATTGTATAGTTTGTTTATGGCTGGGGTCCACCAGACAGGACGTCTGCCTTTGGAGGATTGGGTCTTGGTTTTATTTGGGATCGCATGGTCCATGCATTCCTGAAGGTGTTCATAGAATGCGTTTATAAAGGATTCTGCGGTCTGGGCCGTATTTTCCACAGGCCCGGGGGCTTTGAAGGATTCCACCTCAGTTTTGAGGAGTGTAAAATTTGCTTTAGAGAGGTTTTTCACTGTGGTTTTCTGGGCAGGGGGTGAGGTCGGGATGTGAATATCCAGTGAGATTAGTTTATGGTCTGATCTTACCAGTGAGGGATACACTTCTGGTCTGGAGCATAGAGTCCCCATGTTGGTGATGATCAGGTCCAGTATGTTTTCCCCTCTTGTGGGAGTGGTAACAAGTTGTTCCATAGCATTTGAGCTTATAAATTCTAGGAATCTTTGGGCTAGGGTGTTGGAGCTAGAGTAATGCTCCCAGTCTATGTTTGGGTAGTTGAAGTCGCCCAATATAATGGTGTTTGGAGAGACCTTCATATTTTCCAGTGTTCTCAGGAAGGCCGAGTGGGGTTCCTGGGTTTGGGAGGGTGATCTGTAGCAGGCTATAAACTGGAAGGCAGTTTTACCCACTGTTAGTTGCACATGGATAGTCTCTGATGCTTCGTGCTTTGCCACCAACCTGGAGGTGTGGGTATCTTTGATGAATATCGATACTCCCCCTCCTTTTGTGGTTTGGTCCTAGTTTTGGGGCCAAAAAGCATGGTATGAGGTATAACCTGGTAGTGCTGGGGTGCTCTCGGGAGCCCTGAACCAGGTTTCTGTTACTGCACAGATATCGATGTTCTCCATGCTAAGGAGAGTTTTGAGTGCGTGCATCTTGAGGTTTAGACTTCTGGCGTTGATTAGCATTACTCTTAGTTTCTTATCCCTTGTGATACCTATGGAGGTGGGTTTGTCTTTTGAGCCTTGCCTAAAAAAGGCACTATGGGGGTAGCAAGAGCCTTTGCCAATATCCGAAAGCCCAGGGGTGACAGGTGCAAGCCGTCCCTAGCGAAACATCGTGGCTTGTCAAGCATATCATCCCAAGCTGACAGGCATTGGATCCCTTTTGAATGACACCAGTACTTAAGCCAATTGTTGAAATTGATCATCTTGTCTTCATATTGTGGCATCATTCTTGGTGAGGGTAAGATGCTACTCAAGGTCAGGGTCATACCGGCCTGGGCTACATGCTCAGAGAGCTCCTTTATGTCTCTTTTCATGTAGTCCAGGGAGGTACATCTCAGGTCATTCACACCAGCATGGACAATGACTGAGTCATATTTGTACTTGCCTTGGAGTGACCTGAGTGCTTGTGTTATGTGGTGGATCCTAGCACCCGACAGGCTGCTCACCGTGACCCTCTCCTTGTTCAGCCTGGTGAGTGGGACGTCAGTGTGCCTGACGATAGAGTCACCTATTACAAGTGTATCAGGTGTGTTGTTTAGTCTTAAGGGCTGTGACTGTTTGGCACACTGGCTTTGTGAGATATGTGTTGCACGTGTTTTGTTTTGGGGTAGCGGCTGCATGGGTGTCTGCTTTGGAGGTCTCTGCTGCTTCGGCAGAACTTTATTTAGAGCCTCCGAGTATGTTTTTGTGTGATTATGTGTTTGGTTTGCTGTCGTGGTAGGTCTATGTGAGACTGGAATTGTAGTGAGTGTGGTTTCCTTCTCCTCCTGATTGGTTATGCCAGTACTGAGTTGAGAGAGCTTAGCCTCCAGTTTGGCTATATGGTTGCATCTCTCACATGTGTTGGAATTTGTTGAGAGGAGGAGAGGGTTGTCTGTGTACATGAGGCAGTTGTAACATTGCCTCAAGATTCCCAGATTCACCAGCGGGACCGGAGAGAAGCTTGACAACTGACCTTTGCACATGCTAGAATAATATTGGGAATTCCTTAATAATTGAAAACCAGGGCCAGTGGGGAGTGAGGGTGTAGTGCTTTTAATTTTTAGTGCTGACTTATATAATTGCTTTAGTGAGCAAGTGCCAGGTAACTTAAGTGCAATGTGTTACAGGTAACTTAAATGCAAAAACGACAAACAGTAACTTTCTTTCAAGTGAAACAAGGAAATAAGTACAGTAAGCAATGCAGATATCACTAGTGATCCACAGAAGCGCTGAGAAGCCGCGTATTAGGTGGAATTAGTGTTCCAGGGAAATAACAAGCAAACAAACAACAAGCATATAAACAAAGCTAGATTCAGCAGGCCTGGATCTAGTCTATGCTACAGCAAACAAGGTATACCAATTTCAGTAAGATACAGTTCAAATATTCAGGCACTATAAACCTTTAACCAGAAATTCCCAGCT
Source organism: Protopterus annectens (assembly GCF_019279795.1). Classification (NCBI taxonomy): domain Eukaryota; kingdom Metazoa; phylum Chordata; order Ceratodontiformes; family Protopteridae; genus Protopterus; species Protopterus annectens. Next base: position 292,423,550 of record NC_056747.1, on the reverse strand, counting down.
CACAAGGGCAGAGTCCAGCCTCTTCTCCCACAAGAGTGCAGACCACAAACCTTATTAATGTAAAATAACTGGCCTGAAGCCCAAGTGCTTAAACCAGAACCAATACACTTTAAGAATAACAGACACTGGGCTCTCAATCAGCAGTTCCCAACTTAGAAGGATGAAAGCTACCTGTCCTGCCACCACAGTGCATGCCACAAACCTTCCTAATGTAAAACAACTGGTCTGAAGCCCAAGTGCTTAATCCAAAAGACTTAGAATGACAGCTAAACTTTAATCAAGTTACTACCAAGCAGTAATAAATACAATTGAATACTTTAGAGAATGCCTGGATTAGTGCTCAAGTTACACAAACAAAGCTAGATCCAGCAGGCCCGAATCCAGTCTATGCCACAGCAAACAAGGCACACCAGCTTCAGTAAGAAGCAGTTCAGATATGCATGCACTATAAGCCTTCAATCAGAAATTCCCAGCTCAGAAGGGCAGAGTCCAGCTTCTCCTCCCACAAGAGTGCAGACCACGAACCCTCTTAATGGAAAATAACTGGCCTGAAAGCCCAAGTGCTTAAACCAGAATTAATACACTTTTAGAATAACAGACACTGAGTCCTCAATCAGCAGTTCCCAACCTAGAAGGATGTAAGCTACCTGTTCTGCCACTACAGTGCAGACCACAAACCCTCTCAGTGCAAAACAACTGGTCCGAAGCCCAAGTGTTTAAACCAGAAGGCTTAGAATGAGTTACACCAAGCAGTAATAAATACAATCGAGTACTTTTAAGATGATGCAAAAGTAAAAAAAGTAGGTAGAAACACAAGTACAGTAAAAGCAGATGAAAGTTTTTTTTTTTTTTTTTTTCTGAACAAGTGCTGAGATCAAAGAAACAGATTTGAGTGCTGAAACTAGAAATCTGGCTAGTTATAGGGAAAAAAAACTAAGCTAGAAGGCTTCCCTCCAACACAGAAGGGCTTGGGGGCTCAGAAGCCTACAAATAGTCTATACCACTTAACAGGAAAGGCAGGAAACAAGCTTAAATTTTTTTTTTCTGTTTCCCAGATGCTCTCTTTGTACACAGTAGGAGTGCCTGAAATCAGAATATGATCTCACTGCACTCAGTTGAGTGAGCAAATGAGATGGGCCCAGAAGGAGCATCCAAACACAAATTTACAAGAGGGGCGGGCAGCTGCAAGGCCACTAAGATTAACACCAAAACAAAAACAGGGAGGGTGGGTGAGCAGAGTGAAAACTTCCAGTTCAGCTAATATTCCTTCCACACTGAAGAGCAGAGTGAAAACTTCCAGTTCAGCTAATATTCCTTCCACACAGTTACAATCAATTTAAATACTGTATTTTTTTGAAAAAAAAAAAAGCAGATAAAGGTACTTAAATTCTCTTATATGTCCAGCTGAATATAGCAAGTTCTTAGCCAGCCAAAGCTGAGGTTTGTAAGCAGAAAATATTTCACACTGTACCACTTAAATAGGCAAGGACAGGAAATCAAAGAATGTGACTACCCCCACACCTGTAATTACTAGCAAATAACAAAATTCAGCAAACACTGACTAACTTCCAGTTCAGCTAATATTCCTTCCACACCGAAGAGCAGAGTGAAAACTTCCAGTTCAGCTAATATTCCTTCCACACAGTTACAATCAATTTAAATACTGTATTTTTTGAAAAAAAAGCAGATAAAGGTACTTAAATTCTCTTATACGTCCAGCTGAATATAGCAAGTTCTTAGCCGGCCAAAGCTGAGGTTTTTAAGCAGAAAATATTTCACACTGTACCACTTAACTAGGCAAGGACAGGAAATCAAAGAATGTGACTACCCCCACACCTGTAATTACTAGCAAATAACAAAATTCAGCAAACACTGACTAACTTCCAGTTCAGCTAATATTCCTTCCACACCGAAGAGCAGAGTGAAAACTTCCAGTTCAGCTAATATTCCTTCCACACAGTTACAATCAATTTAAATACTGTATTTTTTTGAAAAAAAAAGCAGATAAAGGTACTTAAATTCTCTTATACATCCAGCTGAATATAGCAAGTTCTTAGCCGGCCAAAGCTGAGGTTTTTAAGCAGAAAATATTTCACACTGTATCACTTAAATAGGCAAGGACAGGAAATCAAAGAATGTGACTACCCCCACACCTGTAATTACTAGCAAATAACAAAATTCAGCAAACACTGACTAACTTCCAGTTCAGCTAATATTCCTTCCACACTGAAGAGCAGAGTGAAAACTTCCAGTTCAGCTAATATTCCTTCCACACAGTTACCATCAATTTAAATACTGTATTTTTTTGAAAAAAAAAAGCAGATAAAGGTACTTAAATTCTCTTATACGTCCAGCTGAATATAGCAAGTTCTTAGCCGGCCAAAGCTGAGGTTTTTAAGCAGAAAATATTTCACACTGTACCACTTAAATAGGCAAGGACAGGAAATCAAAGAATGTGACTACCCCCACCCCTGTAATTACTAGCAAATAACAAAATTCAGCAAACACTGACTAACTTCCAGTTCAGCTAATATTCCTTCCACACTGAAGAGCAGAGTGAAAACTTCCAGTTCAGCTAATATTCCTTCCACACAGTTACAATCAATTTAAATACTGTATTTTTTTGAAAAAAAAAAGCAGATAAAGGTACTTAAATTCTCTTATACGTCCAGCTGAATATAGCAAGTTCTTAGCCGGCCAATATATAGATATATATATATATATATATATATATATATATATATATATATATATATATATATAGATATATATAGATGTATGTTTGTGTGTGTAGAATAGAAAATTTAGTAAGTGTGTATGTATATATATATATATATATATATATATAAGTGTATAGAAACAGTAGGACAGAGCTTATAACTTGCCATTTGTGGTTATGAACAGCATATACATGATATTCTATGTATAGTAGTTTTTTAGTAGAGGTATAAATAGCTAGGTCTAGCACAAGTCTCACTAGACACCTACCTAGGGACCTATTATAGCAAAGTTTCCCTATTGCTGTTGCCCATAAATATTGTATCTGACATCTCTCTTTTTATTTTACTTTAATAACAAATGAAACTTGTATAAAAATACATCTTTCTACTCAAGTAAACGAAAAAGCTAACCTAGATGTCAGAGGTCACATTAATTTATAGCATGACGTTTCACCACTACTCCCATGAACATAGTAACAGGACATGGGTAGCTAACCCGGGTCTATATTAGATCAGCAAAATGGCATTACAGTGAATGCTGTTTCACCGACACATATACACCAAAATCCCAAAACAGCGAAACCCCAGGTCACCGATTTTTTCCCATGGAAAGAAATCAGTAGACCAACAAAGCAAAACACACCACTTAAAACATTGCAACTGGGGGGGCTTTACCCCCCACACCACCCAATGTGGGGGCAGTGCCCACCCACACCCCCCCTAACTAAATATACCAATTCCAAGATCACACTACATGGGGTAAAGGATAATGTCATGGCTCAGGCCAAGCGATTTTTTTCCCCTGGGAAAAAAATCGATGACCTGAGCTTTAGCTGTTATGGGATTTCAGTGTATATGTGTCACAAAATTGCATTCTCTGTAATGCCATTTTGCTGATCTGATATACACCTGCTAACCCATGACCTATCACTATGCAGTTTACACACTTGTGATTGCTTACCCTTAGCAACTAATGTATGTGCTTTTCTGGCAATCTCTAGCCATATGATTAGAGACTACTGGGAAAAGGAGATCTTCAGCCTTAAGGAATAGTTTTCTCTTGCAGGTGTCTGATTTTTCCTACTCACTGTCAGGAATCCAGATAGGTATGGGGACAGTAGTAGCAACAGTAAACACTACCTGCAGCTAAAAGCAATCCAATTTTGTTGCCTCATTTGGCATCGGGGTAGGGTGTTCTATGTAGGACAAGTTCTATATTACCATATCCCATCTTTCTCCAGTTCTAGTGATTACACTTCACAAGTGATCAACATAATTGGCTGTTTTAGGGGAGTCTGGATGAAAATAAATGACATTTAAAAGACCATTGATGTGGCTTTGTTTGGGTGGGGGTAGTGTTTAGCATATGGAAAATGCAATTTGGAACATTACTGTAATAATTTTTCTTACTTTTTTAGAAGGGTTCACAGAATGTGACTTTGTAGGGGGTAAGGAGCCAGGGGATGTGTGAAAACTCAAAATTTCTATGATTTAGTTAGCTTAAAGGCAGATATGTGTCTATGGAAAGCAAGTTGAAATTAATTATTGAGGCTATTATGGCTTTCATGTTCTTTACAATCATGCATTAGAAATATGCAAATAAAATTGCTATTTATTTTGATTTGGGAGCAGGTTATATGTGAAAGAAAAGGAAAGTTACATGATTCATGATATGGTTAGTTTGATGGAGGGAAAGTTTATACTTGTCCAAATGCAACAAGCTGAACTAAATTACTGTGGTCATTCACTTTCCTTATAATCAAATATGGGAAGTACACAGAAGATCGATATCTTTTTGAAGTAGGAGTAAAGAGGCATGCTGTACATGAAAGCACACAGGGTCATTACATGATCAGTGCCAAACAAAAATGTAAGGTTTGTTGAGTGGGGCAATGAATGCGTATAACAGCAGCAATTTGAAATATTTCACTGTGGCCATTATATTTTTTCCATTTTCTTAAAATATTAGAAGTATACAGAATGTGGACATTTTTGCTTTAAAAATATTGATTGACCCAAAAATAGGCAGTTATAGGATCACTTCTGATAGATACTGCCCCAACAATAGGATCACTTCTGATTAGATACTGCCCCAACAAATCATATCAGTAAACAATCAAAGAACATTTTGGCAATGAATGTGTTGACTTCAAAGTCAAGGGTGGTATACCCTTGATGAAGGGACATATTCTACTAGGTGAGTATGTGTGTTTTGTACGCAAGCATCTTATTAGAAGTCTGAATGTTGTTCTAAATTGCTTTAGGGAGCTGACATATGGACACATGTACAGATAACATATTTCATATTTCAGAGACTTTTGTTGTGTGATACTATACCCAGCTTCATCTGGGGTGTGTGACAATTGCTTAAAAGGACAGGTGAAAATAATGTCCAAAATATATGTGTATTATGTCCTCAATAAACTAAAAGCAGAAAAAAAATCACCAACTTGGGGAATATTTTTTATTGCATAAGAATGAAGCGTATATGTTGTCTATTTACAAAAGCAGTCCCTGCAATGTAAACTGAGATGGGAAAGCAATAAAGTTCCAGGGGATAGAATGGCATTCTTGAGTGTTTTGTAGTGAAGTGTCTTATTGGAATTCCCTTAATTCTTATTGTGTACTGCCTTCAGGGAACTGACATCTAGTTAGTAAATCCATTTCAGAGGGCTTTTTTGTCACAGTTTACCACTATACTTGGTTTCCACCTGGGGGTTAATTGTCCTGTACACATAAGGCTGCGTAAAACTAATGTGCAGAATATATGTGTACTAAGTTAAGTCAGAAGGAGAAAAACTATATATTCCACCAGAAAAAAATACTTTTCACTTGTGAACTTTCATGACTGCAATGCCATACTTTCATTCAGCTAAGATGGTTGGCTCATATTTGCTACTGAGCTAAACTAAAACTCCTGAAGATAGAAGGCATATCCTGTTTCATTTTGTAGCTTATCCATCTTATAGCTGCTACGTTTGTTTCATTATGAAATCTGAAAGGGGGATTAACAAGATGCCTGGGTTACATATGCATTTACTGCCATAGACTGGCATTTTAACACTCATTTTTCATTATGGATACTATGCTGAACTTCTGGTCAGCATACAGAGTACAATAATGGCCTACTAATACTTGGTTAGTGAGTTGTCATTGCATCAGAAGTAAATATCCTGTATATTTTATAATTTTTTTATTTGCAACATGCCATAATAAGCATGCTGAATATTTCAATACATAATTTTGTAGGGTGAAATTCAATGTAAGGCTGCAGTGAAACTGCTAAGGGCAGACTAAGAATCATATGCAATTTTTATAGTGGATCATTATCTTATTACTTGATGAAATTTTAATAAAAAATCATAGAGGAACTGGTATATGGTAGATTACCAACAGACCTTACATCAGTATGTTTACAGGTATTCATTGGTACACTCTGATATTTTTACATTATATCAAGTTTCCATTTGGAGTGTTCTGAACTTCTGCTCAGCAAGCAAAACACAGGAATGGCCTAGGATACCTCTTTACTTTGTCATTAGAGCCGAAGTGTCTGTGTGTGTGTGTGTGTGTGTGTGTGTGTGTGTGTGTGTGTGTGTGTGTGTGTGTGTGTGTATATGTATGTGTTGTATGTATGTGTGTGTGTATATGTATATATATGTATATATATATATATATATATATATATATATATATATATATATATGTGTGTGTGTGTGTGTGTATATATATATATATATATATATATATATGAAACATTTGTTTTTTATATAGATTTATATGCATTAGTGTATGTGTGTATATGTATTACAAAAATATTTTTTTCACTTCCAACAACAGTGGCTACAGTGTCATGCTTTAAGGTTGCTAAAGTTGTGGGGTCAAATTCAGAAGTGCATTGCACTCTGCAATTATAAGGCTCACATTTCAGTCTTGGATATGTTTTATAGCTGGAAACAGTTATTACCTGAAAGTTCCATAATAAAATACAAAAGGTGGGCAAAATACAGCTTTTTAAAGACAAGACCCAGTTACTTGAGTTTATATGCCTTTACTATTGCTGTCTGACATTTTACATTATACTAGTTTCTCATTTTATTTATTTGGTTAGTTATCTATGTGTCTTTACAGCTGGAGCCAGCAACTCAAGGTCATGCCATATCATTCTGTAATTCTTCATATGGTTGCAGAGAAGTGACCTGCTATTACTACATATGTACCACCTCCGGTCTTATCTATTTGTGTACTCTATTTTTGGCATTTTTTCAGAAAAAAATATGCATTTATGATTTGATTTTTTTAGGCTAAAATCATTAATGTTTCTGAATCACATAATGGGTATGTTATGAATGAGAACAAAAGTAACATTCCTTTCCAGGAAAAAAAATAGGCATATTTTGCATTATCTGACAGGCATACACATATCTGAAACTCAGTTGTTTACTTTCCACAAAACACTATGCTGTGCAAAAGAAAAAAATGGTTTAATTAAGGGGCATGTTGTACATACTGTGATTTGAAGTTAGGGTAGAATTCAGGATAGAAGGACCTTTGTAAATTGACAGGGTTCAACTTTTATAAAATAGTCATCTGAAAAATTTGCAGTATTCAATTATCTTCACAGTAAAATCATAAAAGCTATTAAAATATAAATATATGATACTGGTGACCTCAGACCTAAAATAAGTATACATTTTTGTATAAATGTGGTGTTTCCATTCTTTGTGTATGTTGGGACTTAAAAAGGGGCAGTAACAATTGTTTTGTGCATTAAAATTTGTAATAGAGCTCTACCTTTATGTTTCATGGTAAAAGCCCAATTTGTTGACCTATTGAACTATATCAATGTAAAATTGTTACTTAGCTTCTTTTTAATGCAACTTTAATGTTATGCATGTAACCCAACATATGTGAATAGTTTTGCTATAACTGCTATTATATCAAGGTTTAAAATTGTACTTGTTTTAAAATGTACTACTGGAGCTTTTCTCCTCGGGTCTCCACTGAAAATGGGCCACAAGCCCAGTTGGGCAAACCCGGTTAACAAATGTCAATAAATAAATAAAAAATAAAATAAATTGTGAATGTTTTATACATAAATATGCCAGCACATATACTTGCATTTTTCGCAAACATTAAACATTTTGTCAAAAAGCAGTGCATTTTCTGTGAGCAAATATTGATTCTGTCAACTTCTAATTACCTTTGTGGAGTGTTTTTTTTTTTTTTTTGTTAATATCCCCTACAGAAATTGTAGAATTTCACAGCCTTCTGTTTTTTAGGGGCAGTAACATGGGCAAATGTCTATTTAACGCAATGTTTCTGGTCCACTTTGTGGTTTGGTTTGCTTTAACAAATTGATAGCAGTACATTACTTGTAATCAGTTTTGTAGAGCATGCTATTATTAAATATTGTGTTCATAACTGATAGCACAAATTAATACTGTCATGCTTGCTTTGCTGTGAAAAAACAATGAGGTCACGTAGGAAAAACATTGTGGAAAGAAAAATTGTAAAATTTATTTATTCAAAAACTGAAACAATATAACACTGTGAAAATTAACTTCCCCTATGGTTGTAGTTTAATTTTTGTCACCGTATACCTCTAGCAAACTAAAAAAATAATGAATTCCCTTTGATTATCTGGATTTAAATTAATTTATGAGAAATTAAATCACTTTAAGATATCTTCCAGCAATTCAATGCAGCACACAGATTGCTTCAACTTGCTACACCTATTGGAAACGTAATTCATTTTATTTTATTTAACATTTGTTGACCAGGAAAGCCCGAGTTGGACAGAGTCTATTTTCAGTGGAGGCCCGGGGAGAAATACTCCAGATACATGTCTTTGGAGTGTGGGAGGAAACCGGACTACCTGGAGGAAACCCACTTAAACTCAAGAAGAATATGCAGACTCCACACAGAAGGCACTTCAGCTAAGAATCGAACCAGAGAACCTCTTGCTGTGAAGTGACAACATTAAACTGTGCACCACTGCGCTGCCCTATTAATGCTAATGTAGGCTATATAATCTATCAGCCACCTCTATGATATTTGATCATTGTTCAGGAACTAGTCAGTGTCAAGAATCCTAATGATAACAGGGAAAACTGGTCAAGTTAAAATACAGTGTCATTGCTGTGCATGCCTTTGTCCATTGCCCTACCTAGGGCCCCATTTGACCATGATCTGGCTCAAGAGGTGTGGCTTTCAGTGAGGAATTCAGGTTATTTTGGGACATTATTTGGAATATTTGAACATTTCCTCCAGCTATCTGTTTAAATAAATGCAGTAATGCAGATGATGTGGTTCAGTAAAGGCTACAATGTAATAAGTTTCCCTCACTGAAAATTAAACTGTGGCCTGAAGACACTGATAGTAGACAGGTTTGCATGTTAATCAACTAGAACAAAGATGGGCGCAAGCTTAATGCCAAGAAATGTATATTTATCCCCTTTGGAAAAAAACATGTACCCATAAATTACCACATAGGTGGCAGGACACTAAACATCGAAAGTGTGATGAGAGACTTAAGGACACAGGTGGACAGTGGTTTCACTTTCGATAACCACTGCGCCACAACAGTCAGGAAATCCTTCTATGTGGCACACCTCATCACTAAGGGCTTTTCATCCAGAAAAAAGGAGGTCATTGTCCCACTGTACTCATCCCTCATTAGACCCATTATAGAGTATAATGTCCCGTTTGGTATGTACCTCACAAGACATCTGCAACAGATGGAAAGGCCACAGAAATACCTCACTAAAAGAATCACAGGCCTAAAGCAGATGCCATATGCTGACTGTCTAAAAAAACTCCAGCTATACTCTGGGGCATGTCGTCTACTCAGAGGCGATTTCTGCTTAACATACAAGGCCATGTCAAACCCTGAGCTGTTGGACATGCTCCACTTAAAGAAATCCCAATCCCTCAGAGCCACACGCTCCAGAAATCTAAACCTTGTCATCACAAAGAACAAAACATGCTGGAGAGATAGGTTCCTGACCCAGAGACTCTCCATACTCTGGAAGAGACTGCCCATACATGTCAAACAGAGCGCCTCATTGGCCCTCTTCAAAAAGAACCTTAATGATTGGATGGGAGATAGGAAATTCACCCAGGGATCATGTCAGTCACCCTGCTAGACAGGGGTCCAGAGAAGTAAATATTGTGGGAAGAAATATCCAGGGAATTGTTATGGCTAGGCTTGCATAGGCCCTAGGGCCGATAGCCTAGTACCAACTTATGAACCTATGAAACTGAAAATACTTTTCTGGAATAAAATTGGACTTACTGACTATTTTGAAAAGATAAGTATTCCCATAATTTAGCTTAGTTAAGCAAGCTGTTAAAAATGCCTTCAAGAAATGTACCTAAGCAAGACTGATTACTGATCAGATGAAGCTATCACCAATGGGCACTAAATTGTCTGCCCCTTTCTATTTTCCCCTTCTAAATGAAAAGGGATGTCATTTCTGCTAATCTTCTTCATCCAGGAATTTAAAGTTCTGAATATCTAAGATCTTATGATATAGTTTCTAATAGGAACTAAAAGAATATGGGGTATTGGTTGATCTTTTCTGTACACCTACATTCTAACTTTTGGTTTTCACAAGTAAAAGGAGTAACAAAGATATTAGAATTAATGCATGACCAGCTAGTGGTAAAAGGATTCTTAACTTTATTATTTATTTATGTGACATTTGTTAACCAGGTTAGTCCAACTGGATAGAGACCCCTTTTCAGCGGAGACCCAAGGAGAAAAGTTCCACAACATAACAAAAGAGAGAAAACAACAGTAGGTAACAATTATAAATTGCTTAACAGGATTGTAAAAATAACATTTGTAAAATTACTGACAGGATAAACAAGATTTAAGAACATGAGAATAACAATACTTTTTTTTTTTTTTGTGCAGGGGAGATATATTTTCACTTTTAGATGCAGAGTGGGAGACTGGTAGCCAAATGATAAGTCCAGTGGCCAGATAATGTTTAGGCTGCAGATCATGGGGTTTGTTGAATAACAGGCCATCTCTCAGTTATGCACCAAAGTGTTGCAGCCAGCATCTTTGTGATGCATGCAGCGATCAACATTTTGCATTGCTCCACTTAGCAGGCCTTACTTCAGGCTTAGACCCAACTGTTCCCTCCATCCGATGATTAATATCTGCCCTGACAGGTAATATGTATAGATGTACCAATCCCATTTTAAATATGTGGAATGCTTGCTTTTCAGTATGTCCCTCTCTTTTATCTACTGTGGGATGAATAATCATGTTTCATTATACAAAGAAACCTGCATATTGGATTCAGCTGATGCATACTATAAATTGGATGCCTTTAAATATTTTACTGGGTCTACTTTACACATACAGACCAAATCTCTGAGGAGATACAGGAATGCTGATTAGTTAGACACTATGCACTCTCTGGGTCTGTTCATGGAGGTCAAATTATGAGGCAGTGGTCATCACTAAAATCCATTGTCCATATATTAATGACTTATAGACTAGCTGCACTGTGGAACATCTGCATTAGAGCTATTGCTCTGGTATCCCAAGTAGGTGAGAAGGCTACATATATTTTTAATACCTCAAAAGGTAATTAAATCTCATGATGACATGCTTCATAAATGTATTTAAGGATTCACTAAGCTGATCCATGGTTACTACGTTTGAACCTACTCATCAGGCAATACAGGAATTGTTTAGAAGGATTAAACATTTCAGATTGAAGCAGAGTCTAGGGGAGGAAGTAGACACCCCCTTCAAAAATTTTGAAGTAGACCTGTCAGTGAAGAAAATTAAATTAGGTAAAGCAGTTGGGTCTAGGGTTGCCAGCTGCCCATTTTTTGACCGGACTGTCTGGTTTTCCTACAAATTGTCCAGTTACAAATTTCATTCAAAACCGGACACGTGAAGTCCAGGTTTTGTGCCACTGCCACGGTCTCGAGCGTTTCTCCCGCACAATCTTTACTCTCTCTCTCCCCTCCTTATTGCATGTGGTCCTGGTGTGCTTTTTGGCTATACAGGTGAGTCAGGTAGAGCACTAGTCTCCACAGACATTTTTGCTCAGAGTCGCACTGTTAGGCAATGGAAGCTTGTTCTATAATAGCCTCTATTACTGATTTTCAAATGTATGGAAAAGCGAGGATAGTTCGGGCCTCGCCTTCTTAAAGAATGTGGAACTGTCAGAGTAAAGTTTTAAGTGTAACAAAGTCTTTGATAAGACCCCAATGCATTCCTCCCCTTTGCTTTCAGTTAAAGTGCAAGTTGCTTCATAAATTGCACAGCACAATCTGCATGGATAGCGGATTTATACAAATGAATGATAAAGTTCGTAACACATGCCCATTTCCTTCTGTCTGTTTTACCCGAGACACTGGCTGTTACCCAACTGGACTGCTTTCCCCATCCTGCCCCTAAACCTGTATGACACTCACTTACAGCAGTTAGGGTTGCCAGCTTTCTTTGTGGCTAAAACCAGACTAAGGTCATGCCCCTCGCATCACCCATAACTCCACCCAGTCCCACCCCTTTCCCATCCATGCTCCGCCCATTTTGTGGCACCACTGTGACATCAGCTGATGAGAACACCCTCTTTTTCTGTTCCGGATGTCTGCTTTCAGCATATTTACTATGCTTTTCTGTAAAAAAGCATAGTAAATCAGCCAATTTAACAAACAGTGATAGTTTGTTTCCTTTTGTGAACCAGAATACTGGAGTTTGTACAGTGTTTTCCTGACTACCAGAGAATTGATTTGATTTCTGGGTAGTCCAGAAAAAAAAATGGATAGATAGCAACAGGGATGATTTCCAATTTCCCACCTATTGGTCAAAGTTATGCATAAATAGAGCTAGGGATGGACTCTGCTTCACATGGATCGGAAGCTTGTTCAAGTGCATGGGGACCCTCTGAGACACATTTGTGTCTCATCAACATGGCCTATTTATGTCACAAGCAAAATTTAAATCCTTGAATCTAATGGTTCTGATGCTGTTCATTTTGTGGATGTCCAAAAGGTCCATCAGTGCTGGATCCAAGGATGCCTTCTATGCCAGACATAGATCATCTCTCAGTAAACTGTAGGAGACCTGGTATAGTGATAGGGCTTTAAGGTGATCTGTATAAGACAATGTGTTTAGACACTGGATTCTTCTAGTAAGGAAGCTTTAAATAGCGAGGGCGAACGGACCACATCAATGACCGTTTTACAGATGCAAAATGGACTTCAGACCTACAACTGCTAAGCAAAACCTAGCAGTTACTAAACAACAAGTAGTTGTATTACCAACAAAAGTGGCAGATTGAGGTTCTTCTCAAGAAATGCAACCTTTTTGCAAGGAGCAGAGCATAGGGCTGCATGACTTTGGCATAAGCTGTTCAGTTTTAGCTGCATTCAACTTAGTGTGCACTGAGTTACTGGTTTTCACAAAATTTTATTCAATGGCTGTAATAGTATATTCTTCCCTTTGTTTTACTTGCCTATTTATTTTGTGAGGTCGCTTTGCTTCTCACTTTAAAGTCCCATGTAGCAAACAATTTAAAATAAAAAGTGGTAATGCATGTTGTATAGTAAACAAAAGCACCATTTTAAATGATCCAGAAAGCAGAAAGGTGAGTGGAGCATCAAATATTAAAAATGATAAATACAACAAAGTCAAATATTACCTGTAGGTCCTGCAAAATACTGCAACATTTCCTGTTGCAAGTTAATTATTGTATTTGGGTCATCTGATTTGACACTTCAAAAAATTACCAAAAATGGAACAGCAATTCAAGCATCAGGGTGGCAAAAGGGCAGTATATGTTTTTATTTTATTCATTCTCTTACTTTCTTTCATAGTATTTCCCTTACAGCTATGTGTCCAGATTAAATTGCAAATTTGAAAAAGCTGCAAAATAAACTTTAGTGAGTGCAGCAATAGCCTGAAATGTCAATCAGGTCATCAGGAAAATGCCCATGTCACTCTAAATGCAATCAAGGTTAAACGTCAAACATCAGCCTTTGAGAACCAGCTGTCGTTGATCTTTTTTCACCGCATTTCAACAGCTGAAAAGAAAGAAGGCTAACTTTCCCAAGTAAGCACACAAGACAATACTCCCACTCCCTGGTGAACACTCCAACCACAGTGTGTAGAGCATAAATCATTATTTGAAACCATTAGTCCTTAAAAATCGCAAATATAAACAGTACAAGCAACCAACTACATGGGAAACTTGAAAGTTGCTACTTATGCTTAATAGCAAAGACCACTTACTTTATATATCTTGTGGATTTGGACAAAAAGTGAATAAAAGTAAAAGTGCTGTCAACCAATACATGTCAGTGTTACCTTTGTATCCACATCTGCCAGTGAATCTTTTCTAAACGGAATTTACTCATCCAGAAGTAGATAAAGAGAGTCATGGCATGAGTACATGAAACTGTAGGGTGGAAGTATGATGTCCAACTAAAGAGGAATAACAGAGGGCAGCAAGGGTTCAGGTTTGAATGTACGGTGAAATGCTTTTTTACTCAAAACGTGGTGGATGAACAGGCCATGCTTTAAGAGATCGCCTCACATTCCAAAAGCTAGTTTACTATTCTATGAACAGAATAACGCTTTTGTCCTTGGTGCAAATTAAGCAGCCTTTTGGTTTTCAAAATAATTGGTGAACAGCAAGAAGAGTCAAAGCAAGGGTCTAAACTTGCTTTATTCGTGTTGTAAGAAAAGTGGAGCTGGGACGTCTTATGGGCATCTAAAACTGTAAAAAGTGAATGTGAGGGAGTGATGAAATTAATATGAACAGGAAAGGCAGGCAGCACAGCTCTCAACCAATCGGGGGCAAATCCAGCAATAATCAGGGACACTTCTAAAAATATTAGTACTATTTAAGGGTGTAGCAGGCAAACTTCTCTGTACTCTGATGAGTACATTTTTTTGTTCTGAGTATCACATCAATTTGGCTTTTTTTAGTCATATTATGTCTACAACTATCTAAATGAATACCTCCAAAAACAGGTGCAATATTGCTAATCTAAAAGCAATATCTTTAATAGTTTTAGGAAGAACAGCTGAGCATGTTACTTACTTACATTTATTAAGTGTGGAGGGATAGCATTTTGAGAGATGTGTCCATTTTTAAGTGATGTTTCCAAGGGGTGTAGCCCTAAGAACTTGTGAATACAAAATGGAATTTGCTTGCCACCCCCCTGCTACTAAAAAGGCTTTCAGCTTTTCCTGGTTAGAGGTCGCCATAGCGGATTACCGGTCCGCTATTGATTGGCAGTGGATTTTTACGGTGTTGAGTTGCCAACCTGGCACCCCAGAAGGCACACACACACTCACACATCTCCTTGCATGTCTTTAAATTTCACTTGACCACAGGGAGGACATGCAGACTCCGCATAAAAGGCACTCCAGCTAAGAATCAAACTGCAGAACCTCTTGCTGTGAGGCAGCAATGCTAACCGCTGCACCACCACACTCCTGGTACTACTTCTTGCTTTTCCCGGTTTGGGATTGCCACAGCAGATCACCTGTCCACTCATGATTGGCAGTGGAGTTTTACAGTGTCAAGTTGCCAGCCCGGCAAAAATACTACTAGGTGACATCAATATCAATTGGCTGGACTTGGCCTCTAACTCCCATACATCTACCATGAACTTACATAGTTTCTCACAACTAATTAATAGCCCCACACATTATAGCAAGATACAAAAATCCTTATTAAACTGGAATATAATAGGGCAACCTAGTAAATTCACCACCAGAGGTAAATTGACAGATGCTCTCAGTGACCCCCACCAAATCTTTACAATCAGACAAGAATAGAAACACCATCCAAAAAAGATGAAATAGATACATTTTGGAGAAATATTGTTAAAACCCCGTGGAAAGGAGATGAATAGATAGAAAGCAGTTCAAATGTACAGGATATGAAATGGGGTGAAGTAGTGGCCAGGGGAATTGAAACAAAATTAAGAAAAACTCCTAACTAGAAAATGTCAGAACCAGATGCATTGACTATCTATTAACATATTTACAAAAAGATTTAGCCCTGAGTAAGAATTACTTATATATGCAACCTGAACAAACACCAACCCTGTTGATAACTTGAAAAATGATACTCCTCCTAAAAAGTGAATGTGTAAGCCATCTTAAAGACTATAGAACAATAACCTGCCTTCCAACGATGTACAAACTATATACTGAAACTGATGCAAGGAGAGTTTATAGTCATTCAGAAGCAAACTCAATCATGACAATAGAACAAAAGGGAAACAAAAGTCATGCGCAACAAAGGATAATTTGTTGCTAAAAAAAACATAATGAAAATTGTAAAAAGGGAAATAATCTAAGTATGGCATGAACAGATTACAAAAAATAAAAAATGTAAACAAATTGACTGCATCTTACATTCATGGATAAAGGAGTGCTTACAGATGTATATAAATCCTACATTGATAAATTACATTAAAGTGATCATTTAACAATGGCAAACCACCTTGCAATTAAGCCATGACAAATGGCAAATGTATTATACCAGGGATATAAATTCAAATGGGATATTCCAAGGTGACTTGTTATCACTGTTGTTTTTTTCTTACCCTTAAACCTTTAAGCAGTTTGCTGTACAGGTTAGGCCTTGATTACAGTTTGGGTCACAGAAAACAACTTGCTTCAGTACTTCTTATCTACTTTTTGTGGATGACTTAAAACTGTATAGTTCATCAGATGAGAAGTTGAAAGCACAACTACAAGTGGTTAAAACTTCCACAGATAAAAAAATGACATTTGGTCTTGATAAATGTGCAGGAAATTTGCAGTACCAAGAAAATATCAATCTGGGACAGGAATGTAATATAAAGAAACTTCAGCTGGAATGAATCAATAAATATCTGGGAAATGATGAAGGATCACCAATAAAACAAAATTGTGAATAAAATTCCATAAGGAATACTCTAGAAGACTAAAATGAATATTGAAAACAGCCTTGACATAGGAATAAAGTCCAAGATTTACTGCAATGTGCTCTTCCTGTTTGCACTTACTGTTTCAGTGTGACTAACTGGCCCCAAAAGGTATTGGACCAGTTGAATAGAAATGCAGTAAAAATGTTTCACACTTACCAAATAATAATATACAAAAAACAGTGTATTACAAGATTATACATTACACACTCTAAAGGAGATACAGGCTGCCTCAAAATTGATTACATGTATAGATCTACAGTCATTGGGCTGCATACATTATCTGCTGATCTCATCAGATCTAAACATACTGAAAGTTTTAAAACATAAGGAGAGGAAGTCCAAGATGACCTCCCTGCTTAGTTTAGCAGAAGCATTCAATTGGCAAGTGGGACAAAAATCAGACACTAAATGAAAGTGCCAGAACAACAGATCATGGAATAACCTCATGTTGATAAGAATTTGATACAGGAATGGATAAGGATAGGAGAGTTGAAACCGAAGAATGAAAGGCTAATAATGGTAGCCCAGGATAGTGGACTGCATACAAGTTGGTTTACAAAGTCCACTGAATATGCGGGCAAAGCAGACAAATGTAGGTTCTGTAAAAAAAGAACTGGAAACAGTCACACACCTTGTTGCTGGGTGTGATACACTCATGACAGAGGGCCTGTACAATGAAAGGCACAATAATGTGGCAAGATTGTTCCAATGAGGATTATACAAACACTACAACACAAAAGTAGCTGAGCAGCACTGGGAACATGAACCACAAAGCATTACAGAGAATTATGAAGTGTGGATCACATGAGATCACCCATTACCAACAATTCCAACAACAGATGTGAAAAACCTGATATAGCAGTTCATGGAAAAAGGCAAAAATTAGCAATGACAATTGAAATTGCTACACATTGCGATTATTGTCTCATGTACAGCAAGACACAAACTCATAAAATATAAAGTTTTTCAGGCAGAAATGAGGGCAATGTGGATGAAAGTCCCAGATCATAGTAGTAGTAGGAGCCATGGGTCTAAAAAAACAATATATAATCGTATGTAGATATGCTACCAATACGTGCCACTCTGTATGAGCTGCAGGAGTCATATTTGGACCCATTGTGGGTGCTGTGAAAAGAACGCTTGGCTAACATCAAAGCCTGAAACAATACTAATCCCATGAACTTCAATCATACCCTGACTTAGGAATGGGGTCTACTCCTACAACGGTATTAGAAACTCAAAATATTTGAAGAAATTAAATCAGACATCTCACACAGCTATCTAAATGGTATGCTTACAAAAAACATGTGACCTAACTTTAACCCAGACATATTCATTACTATCCTTTCATCTATTAACTGATGTATCCTAAAAATCCTCCCCTTATATGATACTGTAAATGAATTAAATGCAACCTTCCTGAACAGCCTTTCACCTCTTAAATGGAAGAGACTAAAAACAAATAATGAGATTTGGCTAACCAAAAATAATAGAATGCTACTGCAGGATAAAGAACAAACATGGAAAAAATTGCAGAAATACAAATCATCACAATATCTGAAAAACGTAAGAATTCAAAAAAAAATGAAGAAAAAAAATTATACAACAGCAACATTCAGAGCAATAGTTAAACACTATTAAGTTGGCAATTTGTGCAGATCATGGAAGTAAGGGTAGAACTTGGCTAGGCTTGTAAGGGTCTTAGGGCCATTGGCCTAGTAACTTCCTATGATCCTATGAAATCTTATGCCTTGGCTAAAAATTCAACCATAATCCCTCTACCAATGACTCACCACTCAAAACTGTAATAGAATTCAACTGTTCTTTCATGCATAGTATTGCATCCCTAACCAAGGATTTCCACACCAAATTTCTTCTTCTTTTGGCTGCTCCCGTTAGGGGTCGCCACAGCAGATCAACTGTTTCCATTTCTTCCTGTCTTCTGCATCTTGCTCTGTCACACCAACCACCTGCATGTCCTCTCTCACCACATCCATAAACCTTATCTTAGGCCTCCCTCTTTTCCTGTTACCTGGCAGCTTCATCCTTAGCATCTTTTTCCCAATATACTCTGCATCCCTCCTCAGCACATGTCCAAACCAACATAATCTTGCCTCTCTGGCTTTGTCTCCAAACCTTCCAACCTGGGCTGACCATCTAATGTACTTATTCCTAATCCTGTCCATCCTCGTCACACCCAGTGCAAATCTTAACATCGTCAACTCTGCCACGTCAAGCTCTGACTCCTGCCATTTTGTCAGTGCCACTGTCTCCAACCCATATAACATAGCTGGTCTCACTACCCTCTTGTAGACCTTCCCTATCACTCTTACTGGTACTCCGCTGTCACAAATCACTCCTGACACTCTTCTCCACCCACTCCATCCTGCCTGTACTCTCTTCTTCACCTCTCTTCCACACTCACCATTACTCTGAACTGTTGATCCCAAGTACTTAAACTCATCCACCTTCGCCACCTCTACTCCCTGCATCCTCACCATTCCTCTATCCTCCATCCTCCCTCTCATTCACACACACATATTCTGTCTTTGTCCTGCTGACCTTCATTCCTCTTCTCTCTAGAGCATATTTCCAACTCTCCAGGGTCTCCTCCACATGTTCCCTACTCTCATTACAGATCACAATGTCATCTGCAAACATCATAGTCCACGGGGACTCCTGTCTGATCTCATCTGTCAACCTGCCCATCATCATTGCAAATAAGAAAGGGCTCAGAGCTGATCCTTGATGTAATCCCACCTCAACCTTAAAAGCATCCATCACTCCCACTGCAGACCTCACCGCTGTCACACTACTCGTACATATCCTGTACCACTCTTACATACTTCTCTGACACTCCCGACTTCCTCATACAATACCACAACTCCTCTCTAGGCACCCTGTCATTTGCTTTCTCTAAATCCACAAAGACACAATGCAACTCCTTCTGACCTTCTCTGTACTTCTCCATCAACACTCTCAGAGCAAACATTGCATCTGTAGTGCTCTTTCCTGGCATGAAACCATACTGCTGATCACTAATCATCATCTCCCTTCTTAACCTAGCTTCCACTACTCTTTCCCATAACTTCATGCTGTGACTGATCAGTTTAATCCCTCTGTAGTTACTACAGCACTGCACATCACCCTTATTCTTAAAGATCGGTACCAAAACACTTCTCCATTTCTCAGGAATCCTCTCACTTTCCAAGATTTCATTAAACAATCTAGTTAAAAACTCCACTGCCATTTCCCCTAAACACCTCCATGCTTCCACAGGTATGTCATCTGGACCAACAGCCTTTCCGTTCTTCATCCTCTTCATAGCTATCCTTACTTCCTCCTTGCTAATCCACTGCACTTTCTGATTCACTATATCCCTACCCTCTCATTCTCTTCGTTCATCAACCCCTCAAAGTACTCTCTCCATCTGCTCAACACACTCTCCTCGCTTGTGAGTATGTTTCCCTCATTATCCTTTATCACCCTTACCTGCTGCACATCTTTACTAGCTCGGTCCCTCTGTCTAGCCAATTGGTACAGGTCCTTTTCTCCCTCCATAGTGTCCAACCTTTTATACAACTCTTCATACGCCTTATCCTTAACCTTCGCCACCTCTCTCTTTGCCATGCACCTCATCTCCTTATACTCATGTCTACTTTCTTCATCTCTCTGACAATCCCACTTCTTCTTCGTCAACCTCTTTCTCTGTATACTCTCCTGTACTTCTTCATTCCACCACCAGGTCTCCTTGTCCTCCTTTCTCTTTCCAGATGTCACACCAAGCACCTTTCTGGCCATCTCTCTCAGTAGCTCTGCTGTAGTTACCCAGCTATTCGGTAACTTCACTGCCACCCAGTGCCTGCCTTAACTCTTCCCTGAACATCACCTCACAATTACCCTTTTTCAATTTCCACCATTTGATTCTTGGTGCTGCCTTCACACTCCTCCTCCTCCTCTTCTTGATCACCAACGTCATCCTACAAACCACCGTCCTATGCTGCCTAACTACACTTTCTCCTGCCACCACTTTACAGTCTCCAATCTCCTTCAGACTGGCCCTTCTACATAAGATATGATCCACCTGTGTGCATCTTCCTCCACTCTTGTATGTCACCCTATGCTCCTCCCTCTTGTTAAAATATGTATTCATCACAGCCATGTCCATCCTTTTCACAAAATCCACTACCATCGGACCTTCTGCATTCCTTTGCTTAACACCATACCTACCCATCACTTCCTCATCCCCTCTGCTCCCTTCACCAACATGCCCATTGAAATCTGCTCCAATCACCAGTTTCTCACCCTTGGGTACAGACATCACCACTTCATCCAACTCACTCCAAACGTTTTCTTTCTCATCCATCGCACACTCAACTTGTGCAGCATATGCACTAACAACATTCATCATTACACCATCAATTTCCATCTTCATAAACATAACTCTATCCGACACTCTTTTCACCTCCAAAACACTCTTAGCATACTGTTTCTTCAGGATAATGCCTATGCCATTTCTCCTCCCATCCACACCATGATAAAACAATTTGAAACCGCCTCCAATACACCTAGCCTTGCTCCCCTTTCATCTGGTCTCTTGCACACACACAATATACCAACCTTCCTTCGGTCCATCATATCAGCTAGCTCTCTCCCTATACCAGTCATACTGCCAACATTCAAAGTTCCGACCCTCACTATCACAGTCCTAGCCTTTACCTGCCTTCGGGCATGCCTTCCCCCTCTTCTCCTCCTTCGGCCAACAGTAGCCACATACCACCAGGTCCAATTTCACCTTCAGACATGTGCCCTCATCATATGTAAAACATCCCTTAAACTCAAACCATGTCATCTATAGCTGATGACCTGCTTCCAAGCGAGTATCTTAAAATAGCAGCCAAAAGCATTGCTCATCCTGTATTAATCCTTATAAATAGGCGAGTCCAGGAATCCCACATTCCCTCTCTCTCTGTAAAAATCGCACATTATCTTTCAACACAAGGGAGGAAGTTCAACAGACATCACTAAATTTATACCAATAGCCATCTTATGTTAGTAGGAGAATAGTAGGCTACTTGCCCCAAACGGCCATTTTAAGCTTAAAGAATAATTCAAGGTCAGAATCAATCCCTGTACTTTGTGTCTATGAAGTGAAGATCTTAACCATTATGCTGAGCCCCCCTCTCTGAAATACCAGAAAAATGTACTCAAACAACTGCTAAACAAACTCCTGCAAGAAGAACTCCTATCTGCCACACAACACGGGTTCCATACCTCCCACAGTACTTGCACTACATTCTAACACTTACTGATACTGTGAATAAAGCTAAAGATACTGACAAACTGGTGCCAAAGATAAAACTCAACGCAAAGAAATGCATTATAGTGCCTTCGGGAAATTGTCCACTCAAGCTAATTACTCAGTTGATAAAACACCCTATGACCTGACCAGATAGGGTTCTGGGAACATATATAACAATAAACTGGCCTTTGACTAACACGTAGCCAAGATGAGAAAATCATTTTGCATCACCCAACTCATAAGCAAAGTTATGGCATCCAAGTCTAGGGAAGTTATAGTACCACTATACTCAGTCCTTATCAGACCAGTTAGTGAGTACAGTGTCCCCTTTGGCATGTACCGATCCAGGTTCTTGCAGCAGTTGGAATGTCTTCAAAGGTTCGTCACCAGGAGAATCCAGGGTATGAATACCCTGTCTTACACAGATCACCTTAAGGCCCTATATCAGTACTCCGTCTTCTACAGGTTACTGAGAGATGATCTATGACTAGCATACAAGACATCCTCATATCTAGCTGTGCTAGATCTCTTGCACATCTGCAAAACAAACAGCACCAGAAATACAAGATCAAAAGACCTCAACTTTGCCTGTGATAAATAGAACTTCCTAGAGAGACTGCAATGTGGCTCAAAAGATCTCTGTGCTATTTAATAAGCTCTCCATCTATGAGAAGCAAAGTTCATCCCCTGACCCTATTCAAAAGAAACCTTGATCATTAGATGAGAAACCACAAACGCACCCCTCCCAGTCTGGCCCCATGTCTCAGATGCACCGAAGTCTATCGTAAGTAATTTAATCGCCAACTAACATATCCCCCTCATGCAACCCTTAGCTACCTCTTTACTAACATACCCCACCATATAGGCATAAATACACACACTTGTGGTAGTGGGGAGAAGTAAAAACAGGCCAGCAATACTTTCCAAAACTTCAATTAAAACATTGACCGCTTTCGTCCTCCTAATATTGGAACTTCATCAAAACTAAAAGCAACAAGTGCACACCAAATGCATCATATCACATGAGACCAAATCAACCAATCAGACTTTAAAAACAATTATTAACAATTAGAAACCGTGTAATGTTGTAATGTTTTAATCTTAAAATGGAATTTATAGAGCAGGGTTCATTTATTCCAGGGTGGTTAGTGACATTTAACAAAACCTGCCATTTAAATTCACAAACCTCCAGATGTTCCTTGGTAAACCACCCCTGTAAACCTTGTTTCACCTAGTCAGTAATGATTACTAAACTGTGCAATATGCTTATGTAATGCATTGGTATCCCTTTTTTCTTTATATATCAAAGAGATGTTAGTATACACATAAAAAGTCACACATAACTGGCATTGGGCTAAACAGACCACCACTCTAGAATAGCAAGTTAAATTGCCCATATATCTTGTAGGTTATTCCAGTATTACAAAAATTACCCCTACTAATATACTTGAGCATTGTGAACACATCCCGCACTTGAATGTCCCTGACTGTTGTGAGGTTGAAACCTTGCAGCTTTGTGAAATTCTAAATAATTTTTAAAAGTTCTATCTCCTCTAAATGGAGCTCCTCCCTAATTTACTCTTAAACTCAATATGAGTTGTAATAAATCTCCAGTTTTTATGAATACATTATGTAATTGCACCACTAACTAAGGTAAAAGTGGAAATACATTTTATCAGCAATCCACAAATCCTTGTTATTGTCAACTGCTATATTGGCAGCTAATGGCTGACCAATAAAACTATCAATAAACCAAGGATAAAAACCCCTCACTCCTCCTGCTAATTATACATACAAACTATGAGATCGCAGAACAGTGAAGACAAGGCAATCTCCATGATACCCACTGTTGCACAATCTGATAGTAAATTCTCACTAGCCAAGGAGAAGTTTTGTTCCCATATACATACATACATATATATATGTATGTATGCATGTATGAAGAGAAAGAGATAAAAATATAGCATACACACACACACACACACACACACACACACACACACACACACACACACACACACACACACACAAAGTCTTGATACTCAGATCCCCTAACAATATCCCATTAAAAATATGGACCTTGTCTAACTATCTCATAATCTTGGCAATATTCACTTCCTCATCCCCTCTGCTCCCTTCACCAACATGCCCATTGAAATCTGCTCCAATCACCAGTTTCTCACCCTTGGGTACAGACATCACCACTTCATCCAACTCACTCCAAACGTTTCTTTCTCATCCATCGCACACTCAACTTGTGCAGCATATGCACTAACAACATTCATCATTACACCATCAATTTCCATCTTCATAAACATAACTCTATCCGACACTCTTTTCACCTCCAAAACACTCTTAGCATACTGTTTCTTCAGGATAATGCCTATGTCATTTCTCCTCCCATCCACACCATGATAAAACAATTTGAAACCGCCTCCAATACACCTAGCCTTGCTCCCCTTTCATCTGGTCTCTTGCACACACACAATATACCAACCTTCCTTCGTCCATCATATCAGCTAGCTCTCCCTATACCAGTCATACTGCCAACATTCAAAGTTCCGACCCTCACTATCACAGTCCTAGCCTTTACCTGCCTTCGGGCATGCCTTCCCCCTCTTCTCCTCCTTGTAACAGTAGCCACATACCACCAGGTCCAATTTCACCTTCAGACATGTGCCCTCATCATATGTAAAACATCCCTTAAACTCAAACCATGTCATCTATAGCTGATGACCTGCTTCCAAGCAGTATCTTAAAATAGCAGCCAAAAGCATTGCTCATCCTGTATTAATCCTTATAAATAGGCGAGTCCAGGAATCCCACATTCCCTCTCTCTCTGTAAAAATCGCACATTATCTTTCAACACAAGGGAGGAAGTTCAACAGACATCACTAAATTTATACCAATAGCCATCTTATGTTAGTAGGAGAATAGTAGGCTACTTGCCCCAAACGGCCATTTTAAGCTTAAAGAATAATTCAAGGTCAGAATCAATCCCTGTACTTTGTGTCTATGAAGTGAAGATCTTAACCATTATGCTGAGCCCCCCTCTCTGAAATACCAGAAAAATGTACTCAAACAACTGCTAAACAAACTCCTGCAAGAAGAACTCCTATCTGCCACACAACACGGGTTCCATACCTCCCACAGTACTTGCACTACATTCTAACACTTACTGATACTGTGAATAAAGCTAAAGATACTGACAAACTGGTGCCAAAGATAAAACTCAACGCAAAGAAATGCATTATAGTGCCTTCGGGAAATTGTCCACTCAAGCTAATTACTCAGTTGATAAAACACCCCTATGACCTGACCAGATAGGGTTCTGGGAACATATATAACAATAAACTGGCCTTTGACTAACACGTAGCCAAGATGAGAAAATCATTTTGCATCACCCAACTCATAAGCAAAGTTATGGCATCCAAGTCCAGGGAAGTTGTAGTACCACTATACTCAGTCCCTTATCAGACCAGTTAGTGAGTACAGTGCCCCCTTTGGCATGTGCCCAACCAGGCACTTGCAGCAGTTGGAATGTCTTCAAAGGTTCCTTACCAGGAGAATCCAGGGCATGAATACCCTGTCCTACACAGATCACCTTAAGGCCCTATATCAGTACTCCGTCTTCTACAGGTTACTGAGAGATGATCTATGACTAGCATACAAGACATCCTCATATCTAGCTGTGCTAGATCTCTTGCACATCTGCAAAACAAACAGCACCAGAAATACAAGATCAAAAGACCTCAACTTTGCCTGTGATAAATAGAACTTCCTAGAGAGACTGCAATGTGGCTCAAAAGATCTCTGTGCTATTTAATAAGCTCTCCATCTATGAGAAGCAAAGTTCATCCCCTGACCCTATTCAAAAGAAACCTTGATCATTAGATGAGAAACCACAAACGCACCCCTCCCAGTCTGGCCCCATGTCTCAGATGCACCGAAGTCTATCGTAAGTAATTTAATCGCCAACTAACATATCCCCCTCATGCAACCCTTAGCTACCTCTTTACTAACATACCCCACCATATAGGCATAAATACACACACTTGTGGTAGTGGGGAGAAGTAAAAACAGGCCAGCAATACTTTCCAAAACTTCAATTAAAACATTGACCGCTTTCGTCCTCCTAATATTGGAACTTCATCAAAACTAAAAGCAACAAGTGCACACCAAATGCATCATATCACATGAGACCAAATCAACCAATCAGACTTTAAAAACAATTATTAACAATTAGAAACCGTGTAATGTTGTAATGTTTTAATCTTAAAATGGAATTTATAGAGCAGGGTTCATTTATTCCAGGGTGGTTAGTGACATTTAACAAAACCTGCCATTTAAATTCACAAACCTCCAGATGTTCCTTGGTAAACCACCCCTGTAAACCTTGTTTCACCTAGTCAGTAATGATTACTAAACTGTGCAATATGCTTATGTAATGCATTGGTATCCCTTTTTTCTTTATATATCAAAGAGATGTTAGTATACACATAAAAAGTCACACATAACTGGCATTGGGCTAAACAGACCACCACTCTAGAATAGCAAGTTAAATTGCCCATATATCTTGTAGGTTATTCCAGTATTACAAAAATTACCCCTACTAATATACTTGAGCATTGTGAACACATCCCGCACTTGAATGTCCCTGACTGTTGTGAGGTTGAAACCTTGCAGCTTTGTGAAATTCTAAATAATTTTTAAAAGTTCTATCTCCTCTAAATGGAGCTCCTCCCCTAATTTACTCTTAAACTCAATATGAGTTGTAATAAATCTCCAGTTTTTATGAATACATTATGTAATTGCACCACTAACTAAGGTAAAAGTGGAAATACATTTTATCAGCAATCCACAAATCCTTGTTATTGTCAACTGCTATATTGGCAGCTAATGGCTGACCAATAAAACTATCAATAAACCAAGGATAAAAACCCCTCACTCCTCCTGCTAATTATACATACAAACTATGAGATCGCAGAACAGTGAAGACAAGGCAATCTCCATGATACCCACTGTTGCACAATCTGATAGTAAATTCTCACTAGCCAAGGAGAAGTTTTGTTCCCATATACATACATACATATATATATGTATGTATGCATGTATGAAGAGAAAGAGATAAAAATATAGCATACACACACACACACACACACACACACACACACACACACACACACACACACACACACACACACACACAAAGTCTTGATACTCAGATCCCCTAACAATATCCCATTAAAAATATGGACCTTGTCTAACTATCTCATAATCTTGGCAATATTCCAGAACATTTCTGTATTGTATAATTTCTTGATGAAAACCATGACATTATGCAACCTTCCTTTTGTCTGTTGCAGCAACATAAGTTCTATATAATATAACTGTGAAAAAAGTATGCAGATAATATTATCATCTAATAAAATAGGTCTGCGTTTGAACACTGACTTGCTAAAATGCCAGTGTTCATAACATCAAACCCACATTGTCGAAACACCATAGCATCAATGTCTCAAAGTTGAATGTCAAAACATCACACAATGCAAGGAGGTGGTTGTGTGAGATCATGGCACAGAGGATACTGGGATGCTGCCCATAAACAGCTGTAAGTGTGATCCATATACAATTAGCAAGGGTTGGGAGTTTGGAGGGGCTTGCCAGTCTGCAAAAACATTTGTCATGGTATAACATTTGACTTTCTGGGAAGTCCATACTGTTTGATGTATTGATAATGTGGGCTGGATGTTATCATCAATATTTTGGCAAGCGAATATTATAACACAGATTCCCTAATAAAGCATTTACACTGCTGGGGAGATTATATCTAATAGAGTTGTAGCTCTCAATAGCAACTGCCTTAGTCCCTTGGGCATGCAGCAGTAAAATTAAAACATGATGCTGGAAATAATCCTGCCCTCAAAATTCCTAACACCGATCTTCAATAATCAAAAAATTATTCATCAAGAAATACTTTCACAATAAAATCTAAGATAAAAAGCTACCCATTAACTTCCAAAGCTTGAGTAAATTTGATTCTAGAAAATTATAAAATA
This sequence comes from Protopterus annectens, assembly GCF_019279795.1. Classification (NCBI taxonomy): domain Eukaryota; kingdom Metazoa; phylum Chordata; order Ceratodontiformes; family Protopteridae; genus Protopterus; species Protopterus annectens. Next base: position 292,395,504 of record NC_056747.1, on the reverse strand, counting down.
TAAATTGTAGCTTCTTATGAGGCTGTTACCAGAAGCATAGCTGGTTCAACCAGTGCCTCAGGCCAGTATTGAACCTGTTACTGCCTACATAAAAAGGAATGACACCAGTTTATCAGTTTAACATCACAGATTGAACAGTTGCAAAAATCACAAGATATAAACATGGCAACTCTTTATATGTACAAAAACAGGAGTTATAGTGACAGACTAGGCTGTATCTAAACTGTCAGAGCACTCCGAACATAACAAAATGTCCCAAGTATTATTGCTAAAGCATATTCACCTTATCACAGACACAAAAACACACATATTAGGACTGTAATTAGTAAAAGTGAAACATATGGCTTAAAGTTGGAAAACGTAATTTTATTTATTAAATAACATTACTTGAGCACATATCTTATTCACTGCTACGGATACCACTTGTTTCACAGACTTTTGGTTATGGGTATACTACATTGCTTTCCTTGTATAGTAGTCTTACCTACTAGAGCAGGACTGACAGATGTACACACAGAAGCAGTAATGCTATAATGGAACCCAGCAAAACCTCAATATGTGAGTATCTCATCCAAATTAACTTACCAACTACTAAATTACTGTTCGAGTCCAAAACCTAAAAACAAAACAAAAGGACTAAATCTCTACACTTCTGAAGCAGAGATGTAAAACATTAGCAAATTTGAATTAATTAATTAATTATTCTGCACCTGAATGTCATTTCTTTTAACAGGTGAAAAAAAATAGTAATTTACCCCAAGTAAATATGCAATAAAAAATAAAAGTCATTATTTTTCTCTGATGTAAAATTTCTACACAATCATAGTGTTGACATTTGTTTTCAAGGATTCACCATCATTAACAGCATATACCACTGTTCTGCTGTCACTCAACTGACCCGGCCCACTGCCAGCAGAGTCAGGGGAAAGCATATCCTAAAATTAAATATCACCAAAATGTGTGCATATGTATCTCTGGGATAATTAATTTCTATAACTGAAAGGAAACCCCAGCTGCATATTAGACAGAAATGGAGGATAATAGCCTTCTTAGGGTACTCAGGTTGTTAAAACCCAGGTATCAGTATGACTCAGTTATAGTCCATGTGGGCATAAATGACCTGAGACATATGTCCCTGGACTATATGAAGAGAGATATAGTGGAACATGAACTGTGTCCCATGCCAGTATTAGCCTGGCATTGAGCACCATTCCACCTTTTTCAAGGATGATGCCATAATGGTGCAAAAGATGATTGACTAAATGGCATCACTGTTGGTGTCATTCAAAGAGGGAACAATATTTGTTGGTCTGGGAGGATATGGTTGTCAAACCATGCTGCATCACCAGAGATGGTGTGCACCTGTTCCCTACTGGCTTCCAGACATTAAATACAACTTTAACCATTCATATAAATGCCCTTTCTAGGCATTGCCGACCTCTTTAACCAGCCAAAATAGCTAAACCAACCCAGGATAATCTACTGTTCAATGCCAGAAATCTAAACAAAAACTCTACTCCCTGCAAGCTTTCCTCACTCTGGAGAAGACTGTCGACATCTGTATAGTTACTGAGACATGGTTTAAAGCTTTGGAAAGCTATCCTGGAGTGCAGGGCTATAATGCTTTCCACACATTAACTGCGTAGAAAGAGACAAAAGGTGAAGGTGTCTCAAATTCCAATAAAAACAAACATACCTCAAGGCTGGTACTGTAGTATGATGCACTTGAGCTTCTCCATGTATAACTCAGCATAAGCAAAAGCCCGTATCATATCTTTGAGAGCTACAGGTCCCCCTGTATGACTCAGGAAATCCACACCACTTACCTGAATAAACTAGACTCGCTCTCCATTTTGGCTAACACCATACGCATGGGTAACTTCAATTACTTTCATAAAAAATAGGAAACATACATGACTCCAAACATTCAGGCTCAAAGACAACTTGACTTTGTCAACGCAAATGCCCAGGACCAGTTAGCCCATAAGCTTGCTATATGTGAAAACATGCTTAACATATTCTCCAACAACATGCAAGAACACTGCACCCCCTCCCCCATGAAGTGTAACAGACTCACTGGTCAGGTTGACCATAAAGTTGTCTCATCCAGAATAAAACCTGGGGTACCAACTAACCCTGCAACTTTTAGGAATTAATCCAAGGCAAACTTCCTAGTATTAGGTGCCACCCTGGCAAAATTTCAAGCCTCCCCCCCCCCCCCAAAGCCAGGGAACACTGCTATTGATGCAGAATTACTCACAAAAAATCTTTGCAATCATGTATACAGCTGCATAAAGGCAGCAATATTTATCAAAAAAAGAACAGAACAAACTCAAAAAAAAAAGAGCCACCCTGGTGGAATCCCAGCATCAGTAGGTTGTATCAGAAAGAGAAGAAAGTCATGGCCAAAAACAGGAAGTGCAGTGCCCAGCAAGAGAACTCCTCATCAAACTAAACAAGCAACATGGAGGATTAATGAAGTTTATCAAAGACAAATTTGAGTTAAAAGTAGCCCCCCACACTGAGGAAAATTATAAGGGACTCAACCTATGTCCACAGCCTCAAAGGCATTGCACAACAATGTGCTGAACTGATTATAAATGGAGCAACTCATACCGAGCTGAAGGGTATAACAAATCTACTGGGCAAGAAATTCATCTTCAGTTTTACTCTCAGCCCCAGACATCTCTTTAAAATTAATTCCAACAATAACTCCCCCAGACATCAGTAAGAAACAGGGTTTCAATGCCTTCTCCAAAGCTAAAAATATTGCATCCATGGACACAGTATTCCATTACCCGCCTGATGCACTATACTCTCTATTTAATTGTAGCCTCCAAACAGACTTTGTGCCACAGGAATGGAAGACTGCAGCTGCTGTACCCCTGCATAAGGATGGGCCATCCACAGACCCAGGAAACTACTGATTGATAAGCTTGAGTAGTTTTACATGTAAAGGAATGGAAAGAATGAGGACATGGGTACACTGCAAACATGGTACCCATCACAGTTCAACCTTGTTAAAGGAAGGTCAAACATAGTACCCATCAAAGTTCAACCTTGTTAA